>NC_048586.1:2705000-2827500 GCF_013265735.2 Oncorhynchus mykiss | reverse complement strand
TTGATGTCTTGTAACTGTAACTAATATTCAATTTCAAAAGAGCTTTAATTTTCCCGACTCATGATATGACCCAGACGCAGACACAGGAGGCGGATGGTTCGGTTCTCAGAATATTTATTATAACAACGGGGCAGGCAGAGGTCTATAATCCCAGGCAGAGTCAAAAAGGGACAGAATGGCAGGCAGGCTCAGGGCCAGCAGAAAGGTTAGAACCGGGATAACAAGAACTGGAGCAACGGGAAACACCCTGGTAAGACCTGACAAAACAAGACAAACTGGCAACAGACAGACATAAAATGCAAGTATAAATACACTGGGGATAATGGGGAAAATAGGAGACACCTGGTGGGGGGTGGAGACAAGCACAAGACAGGTGAAACAGATCAGGGTGTGATATTAATTTCAATCAAATGTAAAAGACACTGAACATTATTGAAACATATTATTGAAGGGTTATTGAAGGGTCGTCTGTAAAAAACAACTTTTCGCAGGTACTGGGTAACAAAAACACATATACACTGTACTTAGTCCAAGCACTTAGTTCATTAGGATAACATTTCAAATCCTGTGTTGTTAGCACAATTAAACACAATTAAAAAATACAACATTAACATTAAAACACAAGATGAACAAGCAGCATTCAACATTGTCCAACATTTCCCTCAGTGATGTTGAACGCAGATGGGCATTTAATGACAGCTTCCTCCCTCATTAGGTATTAATTTATCCATTAAACATTAATTCTATGAGGCCTGGGTGGCAGTGCCGGGTGACCGTTCCTCATTTGGTCTACGGCAGCTCGCTCCTGGGCCTGGGAATACCACGGTAATGCCATGCAGACGGGGAAGAGTTGGAAGGCTCCTGGAAATTATTCCTATTCCTTGGAGAGAAACTGCCAAACACACGGTGGGTGGCAGGGCCCTCGCATATTTAAATCTGCACATCCACGAGAGCCAGGGCCTTTTTGTGGCAATACACATGCCGATACACACACCCAAGCTGTATAATACTCACCTGCACAAAAACACACAGAGACAAACACACACAAGCATGCACGTACACACACACACAAACACGTGCGCAGGCACATGCACGCGCGTGCACACACACAAATTCAAATCCATAGCCCCCATCACCAATGATTTAGAAAATCCTATTAAAAATGATAAGCTAATTAATAATTAAACCTTTATTGGCAACACTTTACATTAAGTTGCCCCACCTACTATGTAACTACGCCACGGTAGTAAAAACTATGTGTTTGTATGTAATTACATGGTAATAAAGTTATAGCGCTATCAGTTATTACACAATTGTAACAATTGATTTTTATCAAGATGGTAATACCCCCACACATTGACTCGGTACCGGTACCCCTTGTATATACCCTCGCTATTATTATTTTGAGTTACTTCTTCATTTTTTACTAGATCTTTATTTTTTACTTTAGTTTATTTTATAAATATCTTCTTAACTCTATTTTCTTAAAACTACATGGTTGGTTAAGTGCTTGTAAGTAAGGCATTTCACAGTAACGTCTACACCTGTTGTATTTGGCAAATGTGACAAAACATTTGATTTGATTTGTAATTCACAGGTGACTTTCAAACATGTAATTACTAACCATTCGTTACATTTTGGAAGGATTGACTTCAGACACCGGACAATGCCCAAATCCCCGTCATTCGCATGAAGAAGAGACAGAGATATCAGGGACGTGTGCCTTGTAAGCGAAAAGGTAATCCTCCTGTAACCTCAGTCCTGTTAGCCAATGTGCAACCATTGGATAACAAACTGGATGAGCTCCGATCAAGACTGTAGTCGTGGCTGAACGCCGACATGGATAACATAGAGCTGGCTGGGTTTTTCATGCACAAGATAGAACAGCTGCCTCCGGTAAGAATAGGGGTGGTGGTCTGTGTCTATTTGTCTATAACAGCTGGTGCACAAAATCTAATATTAAGGTCTCAAGGTTTTGCTCGCCTGAGGTAGAGTATCTCATGATAAGCTGTAGACCACACTAATTACCAAGAGAGTTTTCATCTATATTTTTCATGGTTGTCTATTTACCACCACAAACTGATGCGGGCACTAAGACCGAGATGTATAAGGCCATAAGCAAACAAGAAAATGCTCATCCAGAGTCGGCTCTCCTTGTGGCCTGGGGACTTTAATGTTTTACCTAATTTCTACCAGCATTCTCACATAGGTGTTCCTTTTGTCCAGGTGGGAAAGGGCCGTGTGGAGTGCAATAGAGATTGCATAATTTGTGGATCTGTTGGGGTGGTATGCAAATTGGAGTAGGTCTAGGCTTTCTGGGATAATGGTGTTGATGTGAGCCATGACCAGCCTTTCAAAGCACTTCATGGCTACAGACGTGAGTGCTACGGGTCGGTAGTCATTTAGGCAGGTTACCTTAGTGTTCTTGGGCACAGGGACTATGGTGGTCTGCTTGAAACATGTTCTTATTGCAGACTCCGTCAGGGACAGTGTGAAAATGTCAGTGAAGACACTTGCCAGTTGGTAAGCTCATGTTTGGAGTACACGTCCTGGTAATCCGTCTGGCCCATCGACCTTGTGAATGTTGACCTGTTTATAGGTCTTACTCACATCGGCAACGGAGAGCATGATCGCACAGTCATCTGGAACAGCTTATGCTCTCATGCATGTTTCAGTGTTAAGCAAGCAAAGACGTAATTTAGCTTGTCTGTTAGATTTGTGTCACTGGGCAGCTAGGGTGTGCTTCCCTTTGTAGTCTGTACTAATTTGCAAGCCCTGCCACATCCGACAAGCATCGGAGCCAGTGTAGTACGATTCAACTTAGTCCTGTATTGACGCCTTGCCTGTTTGATGGTTCATCAGAGGGCATAGTGGGATTTCTTATAGGCTTCTGGGTTAGAGTCCCGCTCCTTGATAGCAGCTGCTTTACCCTTTAGCTCAGTGCGGATGTTGCCTGTAATCCATGGCTTCTGGTTGAGGTATGTACGGTCACTGTGGAGACGACATCATCGATGCACTTATTTATGAAGCCAGTGACTGATGTGGTGTGGTCCTCAATGCCATCAGAAGAATCCTGAAACATATTCCAGTCTGTGCCAGCAAAACAGATCTGTAGCTTAGCATTTGCTTCTTCTGACCTCTTTCTTATTGACCGAGTCACTGGTGCTTCCTGCTTTAGTTTTTGCTTGTAGGCAGGAATCATAGAATTATGGTCAGATTTGCCAAATGGTGAGCGAGGGAGAATTTTGTACGTGTCTCTGTGTGTGGAGTAAAGGTGGTCCAGAGTTTTTCCCCCTCTGGTTGCACATTTAACATGCTGGTAGAAAGTAGGTAAAACTGATTTGAGTTTCCCTGCATTAAAGTCCCCGGCCACTAGGAGTGCTGCCTCTGGATGAGCGTTTTCCTGTTTACTTAAGGCCGTATACAGCTCATTGAGTGCGGTCTTAGTGCCAGCATTGGTCTGCGGTGGTATGTAGACAGCTACGAAAAATATAGATGCAATCTCTTGGTAAAAAGTGTGATCTACAGCTTATCATGAGATACTTTATCTCAAGACTTTCTTAGATTTCCTGCACTAGTTGTTGTTTACAAATACGCATAGGTCGCCGTCCCTTGTCTTACCAGAGGCCGCTGTTCTATCCTGCCTAGAAAGCTTAAAACCTGTCAATCATGTCGTCGTTCAGCCACGACTCAGTGAAACATAAGATATTACCATTTCTAATGTCCCGTTGGTAGGATACACATGCTCGTAGTTCATCTATTTTATTATCCAATGATTGTACGTTGGTTAATAGGACCGATGGTAAAGGTAGATTACCCTCTCGGTGACGGATCCTTACAAGGCACCCGGACCGGCGTCCACGCTACCTCCTGCGGCCAACTAGGAACTGGGTAACACTTTTGTTAGTTGCGCAAGACGTGGAAAGTAGCGCTGGTTTGTTTTCATTCCTGTATTGAACACAGATTGCCTCGTCTACAATTTGATTCATTATTAATGTTTAAAAATACCTAAAGTTGTATTACAAATGTAGTTTGAAATATTTTGGCAAAGTTTATAGGCAACTTTTGAAATATTTAGTAGTGTTTTTTGAAAGCTGTTTTTTCTGGATCAAACGCGCTTTATAAATGGACATTTTGGATATATATGGACGGAATTAATCGAACAAAGGAACATTTGTTTATGGGACATATTGGAGTGCCAACAAAAGAAGCTCGTCAAAGGTAAGGCATGTTTTATATTTTATTTCAAGATTTTAAAAAAAATAATGTATGGAAATCTGATGTTTCTAGGTTAAGCAGATATTACATTTTTCAGTCTTCTGTGATGTATATAAAGTGTAATAATGGAATGCAAACAAAAAATGTAATACATTTCAACTCCAAGTCTGACATGGTACAGGTGTCTTCTTTTTAAGCCCATAACCATGTGTGTGAGGTGTATACTTTTTGTTTCAAAGTAAATGTGTTTAAGACTACCAAGAATCACTCTGTCTGACACTGATTTAGTCCACTGCAGTAAAACGTTTTAAACCAATATTTTTTGTACAATATCCTTATGATGGAATATTCAAGGGAGAGAGAAAAAGAGAGATTGAGACAGAGATATCCTAAATCCAGCATTATCATACAAAAGAGAGAGGAGCAGAGATAGGAATGGAATGAAAGAGAGAGAGAGCTAGAGAAAGACAGAGAGCGAGAGAGAGCGAGAGAGAGAGAGAGAGAGAGAGAGAGAGAGATAAAGAGAGAGAGAGAGAGAAAGTCTCATTGGGTTTCATCAAATCAAAGTTTATTTGTCACGTGCACCGAATACAACAGGTACCTTACAGTGAAATGCTTACTTACAGGGCTCTAACCAATAGTGTGAAAACAAGGTGTGTGTGTGTGTAGGTAAGTAAAGAAATAAAACAACAGTAAAAAGACATTTGAAAATAAGAGTAGCCTGCATCAATGGGAGAAAATCCCCTAGTAAACGGCCAGCAAAGCTAATCCACAGCTAAATGGTACCTCCAGACGCTAATAACCACACTGACCACTGCTACAGCAGCCAGCAATCCCCGGACCTCTCCTCCTCTGCCTTCCCCCCACAGTATCTAGCTCCATTGAGTCCTTTGGGACTTGAAAAGGTCCCGCCGCAGCCTGACTGGGTCTCTGTGACTGTGTGTCAGTGTGAGCCACCTGCTTAGCATCCACCGAGGCTAGCGAGACATCTCCAGCGGAGTGAGAAAAGGGGGTCTATTGTGTGGAAGGAGCCTTTGAGGCTATTGTTCTGCTTCACTGAAGGGCCAGGCCGACATCTGCATCCCCCCCATTCACTGAGAAGGAAGTTGTTGGAAGTCGTTGTAATCGCATCTTGTTCGCGGAGTCCGATAGACACCTCTCAGTCTCCTTAGAAGATTTACACCGGTGAAGTTCTAGGGTATAGAGGACAAGGGGTGGGGTGTAAGAGGTGGGTTGGGTCCGCCCAAGCCAAGAGGGTTACGTTTCCACTGGTTGACTTGTGAAGTGGTTGTTGTTGTTGTGGGTCCGTTTTAATTTCCATCTAATGACAGGATAAGAGAGGAGGGTGACTGCATGGCAAAACAGGGGTATGGTAAGTACCGCAAAGCATCGTCCTAGGAAGGAAGGAACAACCTCTACGTTATGAGCTGACAGGGCCTCCGCTGCCTCCACCGCCCGCTCTAGCTCCGTCTCCGTCTAATTAAATGAATCAATTAAGAGCCTATTGTCGCCACTGTGTAACTGATTTTCTACAGATGCAATAAGAGTCCCGTGGGGAGTTGCCTTCCTTCCTTCGGAGCACATTAATACCCTACGTCCTCCACAGAACTCCATCTGATACCATTGCAGACACGTATTTGCGTCTTGCTGTCATGTCAGGGCAAAGGGGGGGAGTGGGGCATATTATGGAAATAGTAATGGAGGGGGATGAAGGTAGGTGCCCTGACATGACAGCAAGACGCAAATAAGTGTCTGTAATGGTATCAGATGGAGTCCTCCCCGCTAGGCTGCCTCTTGTCGACACGAGCCAAATTATCATATTAGATTTACCCTCCAAAGTTAAACTGATTGGGAACCAAATTGTTTTAGATGGCCATCATTAATCCATAGCAATAGGCTAAGTGCTTCACCACCGATCTGATTGCATCGAGGCGCCCCGGGGTCAAATTAACAGCGCACTAAATGTTTGAACCCTATCTCATTTGCAGTGTCAGGATGCCAGTATTAGGCCTCTATTAATATACAAACCCAGAGAAAGTCAATTGCCATTTAGTTAATGTGCGATCGAGAAACTCTCCAGAGGATAATTGGGTTCTAAGGTAAAAGCTGAGAAGATGATAGTGAGTGAAGATCTTTCAGAATAATTGACAGCATCATTATGTGAAGTGCTATGCGAAAAAGGACAAACAAAGAATGTTGAACGGCGTGGTATTTGGAGAGATTGACGGAAAGCTTTTTTGTAACAGCAATGTCATGCATTTTGTGTCCTTCGTCCTTATTTATTTTATGTTCACGAAAAAAGCAATGGAAAAAGAGAACGCATGTTACTTTGAAGATGCAAAACATGACGCAAATACTATCAAAAGACACACGTTACTTATTGAGAAAACAACAATAGCATCCTTTGTGTTACTCAGGACTGTAGTACATGCATTGACTGTAAGTAGCTTTGAATAAGAATTTTTGTTAAATGACCAAAACTTTACTTAGAAGCCAGTGGATCCATGTCAGTCCAAAGCCTTTGTAAAACGACCCTGTTTGTCTAAGACCGATAGCACCACATGAGAGGGTCGGGTTGGCCTTGGAGCCTGGGCAGACCTGACTCAAATGGCCAATGTCAACAGTGGCACTACGCTGGGGACCACACACACACACACGCACACGCACACGCACGCACGCACACACACACACACACACACACACACACACACACACACACACACACACACACACACACACACACACACACACACACACACAAACACACACACACACACACACAGACACAGACACAGAGTAAGTGAGTGTGTTCCAGTGTCAGAATGTGGTGAGGCCTACTCAAGTTTTATGGGCGACTACGGTATAACAAGATATCTTGGATGACTTTCATTGTATGAGATATAGTACCTTTGATATCAATGATATTACGTCATTAGGAGATGGATGGCTATGTTTTATCTGCAGCCATCTGATGTAAGCTGTTGACCTTGTATGTGTTGACATTATAATACATCCGAGTAAACTGTCTTTCACAGAACTTTGACATAAACGTCTGTGTAGTCCTTCATATAACTCTCTCTCTCTCTCTCTCTCTCTCTCTCTCTCTCTCTGATACACACATATACATGCACACACACATACAGTACGTACACACACAACACAGCTGGGAATTAATGCCCCAAAAGTGTGTGTGCACACTTTTCTGTGCTTGTGTGTGTGAGCACACTCGCGCACGTGTGTGTGACTGGGGCCAACCCTGATAGTATCTCTTCCCTCCCCTTGCCTACCTGTCAGCTGGCAGGGCTAACCCTGGTACCTCCTCACCAAACCCCCCAACACTCTCACAGCCTTCCAGCCACCCTGCGAGCCAGCCGGTGTCAGCGAATCAGCTGAAGCATCTCCACCCTGCGAATAACCCCGTGACAGACAGCCGGTCAGCCCCCTCCCCTCGTCAGCACAGGAGCCTGGGAAAGATGACAGCTAGGGCAATGGGTTTTACTGCTACTGTAAGCGGATGGACTGGGCTGGGGCCAGGCTGGCCTGGGCCTGGTGTAGAATGGAGCTGTGCTAGGCTGCAGGGCTGGAGTGGAGTAGTGTGAAGTGGCCTCCCCTTGTCAGCACAGGTGCCCTAGATGATAGGTAGGGCATTGGGATCTCTGCTATAGGCTGGGCTATGAGGTGGTAGGATTGGCATTGGCTGGTGTAGGGTGGAACCAGCCACACAGCCAAACCAGGTTGTCTGCCTGTGACAAGATCTCGTTAGTCCACTAAGCTAAAGCCTTGGCATTAACATATTCTTCCAGGTCTCAGGGAAGGAAGGTTGGATTGTATAAGGCTGGGCTTGTCTTGGCTGGATTTATTGAGCAGGTTCAGGCTAGCCTGGGTGGCAGGTAGCCTAACAATTAATAAGAGTGCTGGGCCAGTAATCAAAAGGTTGCTCGTTCGAATCCCTGAGGGGACAAGATCACAAGTCTGCTGATGTGCCCTTGAGCAAGGCACGTAACCCTAATTACCCCTGTAAATCGTTATGGATAAGAGCGTCTGCTAAATTACATACACTTAGCACACTGGCAATGATCCCCATACTAACTACAGTTTTTTTACAATCACTTTGAAACTAATTTCGGAACCTTGATGTCATTTTTCAAAACTCTAGACACAAAACTCATAACCAATTATCAAAATGCAAATTTTTCAAAACTCTTAACACTTTTTCCAATTGCTTGGATACAATACACATAAAGCTAAGATCATTTGTTCATTGAACTAAAATCACTTGTTCAAAATGACACAACTTAACATCAAAGTATTACCATTTCGAAATGCAATTCACACATTACATCTGAGATGACTGTCTATTCATTTCATTACAATGATCTAACTATCAATTGATACAACTGCTCAAAATGATAAGTAACTGTTACATTACTCTTTATGCATAGTTTTATGGAAACTGACTAACAATATTCCATGTTAAGATCATGAAAGTTTCAGGATAACGAGATCCATTGACACCAATTACCGTGGAACATTGGACTACATTATCTATGGATGTAATATTTCATCATCATTCTTTATCAGACACTGTTTCTATGGTCCCATGTACCACTTTTACAGACCATGTTTTCAGATTTGACATTACTGTACACTCACCGGCCACTTTATTAGGTACACCTATCTAGTACTGGGTAGGACCCCCTTTTGCCTCCCAGGAAGGCAGCTGTTTCTGAGGAGCTGGAATCACCATGTGTGGCATCAACAATCATACCACGGTCAAAGTTGCTTAGATTACGCATCTTGCCCGTTCTAATGTTTGGTCGAACAACATCTAAAGCTCTCTACTCTATATACTCTATATATTGAGTTGCAGGCAGCCACATGATTCGCTGTTCGAATGTAACCTTCCTTGATGAGCTAAATCAGGTCTGTGGAGCTGATGGCTTGACCTATGTCACTGTGTGGGATAATGTCAGGCTCCATGGTGCAAGCAAATGGTGCAAGCATGGTTTCTGGCCCATCCACAATTTACCACCCTGTACTTACCCCCATACTCTCCTTTCCTTAACCCGATTGAGGAATTTTTCTCCACATGGAGGTGGAAGGTATATGACAGGCGACCTCACGAACAAGCCACCCTTCTCCAGGCCATGGATGACACATGCAATGACATCACGGCAGACCAGTGTCAGGCCTGGATTCACCATGCCCGAAGATTCTTCCCAAGATGTTTGGCTTATGAAAACATCCATTGTGATGTGGATGAGAACCAGTGGCCAAATCCACAAGACAGGGTTGATGGAAATATAGAAGTACAGTAATCAATCTTTTGTTTTGCTTTTTACAGTAAGCCAGGTGAGGAACACTGCAGTGATGTTTTACAGTAAGCCAGGCGAGGAGCACTGCAGTGATGTTTTACAGTAAGCCAGGTGAGGAACACTGCAGTGATGTTTTACAGTAAGCCAGGCGAGGAGCACTGCAGTGATGTTTTACAGTAAGCCAGGTGAGGAACACTGCAGTGATGTTTTACAGTAAGCCAGGTGAGGAGCACTGCAGTGATGTTTTACAGTAAGCCAGGTGAGGAACACAGCAGTGATGTTTTACAGTAAGCCAGGCGAGGAGCACTGCAGTGATGTTTTACAGTAAGCCAGGTGAGGAACAGTTGACGTTTAACTGTTTTTTCTTTTTTTGTAGTTGATTATTTTTGCTTTGATTCAAAGAAACCTATGTTGTGATTTTATTGTATTTCATCAATAAATGTCATATTTTGTTCAATGATTCCACTGTGTCTGTAGTATTCTCTCTACTAGTCCTTTTACAGTGATGTATTTACATGTAGTAGCATAATGAAACATGTTTCACATATTTTGTACAATATTTAATGATTGTACGAACAAGTACACAGTGAAACTATCGGTATCTTGTGGGTGATCTAAATGAATGGTCCTATGGTATTTCATGATAAATAAGTTATTTGAACCAATGATTCTGCAAGTGCAATGTTTCTTTAAAGATGCACAATGCAATGTTTTGAACATTGGACAGCCTGTGTTACAAGTGATGACCGTTTTGAGTTTTGTGTCTAGAGTTTTGAAAAATGACCACAAGGTTCTGAAAGTAGTGCCACAGTGATTGTTAAAAACTGTAACACCCCTAAATGTACTCCAACAGGGATTTTCCTACAAAAGAGACTACTGTGCAGCTTGTCAGAAAGGTTAATTGCCATTCAACCAAGTTGAGAGAAATGTACATATTTTACAATGTACATTCTGCTGGATATGGATTCTGATTAGAATTGGGAAGGGGGCAGACAGTAATTGTTTATGGTTAGGTTTCAGGGAAGGTTGCACAGCACTCACTCTACATGCCTGGGAAAAGATCAGTGTAGAGGGAAGATACAGACGATTGGTTTGGCATGTGGCCGGATGCCTGTCATACTTTCTATATCTAAAAAATATATTAGGAATCTTACCACAGTACCAGTCAAACGTTTGGACACACCTACTCATTCCAGGGTGTTTCTTTATTTTCATTATTTTCTACATTGTAGAATAGGTGTTCATAAACCTTTTCAGCCTTCGACACAAATGAGAAATTCTGTGTTTTCCTGGGACCCTAGCTTAGGAAAATATGCAACTATGAGTAAATATCCGAACATTTCATTGCCCTTATGCCTAAATAATATAAATATATTTTCATGTTTATTTTCCCCCATTAAAAACAAGGCCTCCTGGGTGGTGCAGTGGTTAAGGGTGCTGTACTGCAGTGCCAGCTGTGCCACCAGAGACTCTGGGTTCACGCTCTGTTGTGACCGGGAGGTCTGTGGGGCGATGCACAGTTTTCCCGCACTGTCCTTCTCACTATCAAGCATTAGTTTCGCTTCCCTACCCACCATTTTTAAAAAGACCTGACAGGGCTCATTGCCTTCTTGAACTATGCAGAAACGGGCAGGGTTTAGGTCATGTCACTGATTTTGTTGGACAGGGGAGAAATTGTGCTTTACAATGGTATTGACATTACAGTATCTGGAAGTATGTGTGGTCGGGACGTGGCGTTCTATTAATATGTTCGTTTTGAGAGACTCATTAATATGGACTTTTGTGGGAGCTCACGCTGCAAAGTGTGGGTCGCGGAGTGATCTTCAAGAAAACTGCAGAAAAAGATCCGGTAAACAGCGAAGCAGATGGACTTCTCCCTCTACAACCTCTCCCCAAACTGAGACCGCTGATAAGCAGAGAGCGCAATGAACCGAGAGCGCAGTTGCACTTGGCCAAATTAATTATATTAATGAAATAATTATACATTTACGTCGCAACCCACCATTAAAAGGTCCGCAATCCACTCTGGGTCGCGACCCATACTTTTCAGAAACGCTGTTGTAAAACAATAGTGAAGATATCAAAACTGTGAAAAAACACACGTGGAATCATGTAGTAACCAAAAAAGTGTTAAACAAATCAAAATATATTTTATATTTTATATTCTTCAAAGTAGCCACCTTTTGCCTTGATGCACACTCTTGGCATTCTCTTAACCAGCTACATGAGGTAATCACCTGCAATGTATTTAAATTAACAGGTGTGCCTTGTTAAATGTCAATTTGTGGAATTTCTTTCCTTATTAATGCGTTTGAGCCAATTTGTTGTAAGGTAGGGGTAGGGGTGTCTTGGTGAGACGCAGAATAGGTGAACGGATGATCTCTGCATGTGTTGTCCCCACCCTGAAGCATGGAGGAGGAGGTGAGATGGTGTGGGTCTGCTTTGCTGGTGACACCATCAGTGATTAATTTAGAATTTGACCAAGTAGAGTGATGGAGTGCTGAATCAGTTGACCTGGCCTCCACAATCATCCTTAACATAATTGAGATGGTTTCGGATGAGTTGAACCACAATGTGAAAGAAAAGCAGCCAACAAGTGCTCAGCACAATAATTTTTATTTTCTATTTAAGCAGGGATATGCTCTGAGTCAGGAAGCAGATGCAGAAGGTACGTTTAATTAATAAGAAAAGGCAGATAAACAAAACAGGAGAAGTGTCCTGAACGTGAACAAAACCAATACTCTCTGATGAGGCAACTGAGGGCTAAATGAAGGGAGAGTAATCAAGGTGATTATGAGGTCCAGGTGTGTGTAACGATGGGGAGGAGGTGTGCGCAATGACGACCCCGGTGTTTAGTAGACCGGCGACGTCGAGCACTGAAGTGGGGGTGCAGGACTAGGCGTAACATTACCACCCCATCCCCCCCACCCCCCGACGTGTGGCTCCAGGACGACACAGGCCAGGACGATGGCCACCGGGAACTGGAGCCGACCCCCACGACGTTGGGAGTCAAGGAGGGACCTGGGGGTATCATTGATGTCCAGGGGAGGCGGACGGTTGTCTCGGGGGATGGCACCAACCAGGGGACCAGGAACCACCGGTAGTTGATGGTGAGTTGTAGTCAACCTCATTAACCCTCAAGGTCTCACAAGCCGGGGGATCAGCTGTCGGCAGGGCAGGTGGAGCGGGGGATTCCTTGTGGAGAGCCAGACATGATCACAGGGATGGAACACGTGAGCCTGACTGAGGTGGCGGTCCGCCTGCTTCTTCTGGCAGCGGACGGCGCGCTGGAGCCTCACGTCCAAAACTCCTCTGTGTGCGGAACCATACGTCCACCGCAGAGGCTTCAGTCTGGCTCGAGGTCCATGGGGTCTGGGCTGGCTGATATCCCAGGACACACTGGAAGGGAGTCCACCCGGTGGAGGACTAACAAAGTGAGTTCTGGGCATACTCCGTTCAGGGAAGGAACCGGGCCCCACTCCCCCTGCTTATCTTATCCTGGCAGTGACTCCTAAGGAACTCCCCATCTCCTGGTTGGTCCTTTCCACCTGCCTGTTGGACTGAGGCCGGTACCCGGATGTGAGGCTGGTCGTGGCCCCTAGTTTCTCCATGAAGTTGTTGTTTTCCATTCATCCCCCTACCGGATGCAGATTAGATTTTTTACTAAACAGATCCAGTTTAGTAAAAAAAACGGCCCTGCGGAGCTGTTCGATGGTGGCCAGAACCAACGGGAGAGGGTAGCAGGTCTTGTTGGTGATGGAATTGAGGCTTCTGTAATCGATGCATGGACGTAGAACTCCGTCCTTCTTGGCCACAAAAAAGAAGCCTGCTGAAATGGGGGAGGTGGATGAGCAGATGAAACCCCTCCAAGGCCTCGGTTTCATCCACCGACAGAGGGTAGACGTGGCTGCAGGGAGGTGGAGAGTCTGCAAGCAGGTTGATGGCACAGTCCCAGTGGTGATGAGGAGGGAGACAGGTGGTGCGGTTCCTGGAGAAAACCTCCCTGTTAAACCTCCGGGGCCAAGGATGAGGAAGGCTTTCTTGGAGCAGAGGTCCCAAGGCTTGGACCAGAAAAAGAGAGGAGAGCAGGTACGAGGTGATGTTCAAGGAGGAGGCGATGGCCTGGTTGGGGGCCTCCGCAGCACCGCCTGGGCGAGGGCCTCTGTGGCACCGTAATCCACTAAAGCTGTAGAGACAACACGAGGGCCAGCCAGCCAGTGAAATGGAAACCAGGAAGGGTGTGGCCGAAAGCGATGATGATGGAATACTTACACCTATCCCGGGAGATGGATTATCATGGGGCCGCCCCTCTGTCCCTGTGGATCCCAGGTTGCGAAGCACCAGGCACCGTTGATGCTGGTGCCCCTCCTGGCCACAATAGAAACATAGTCCCAGCTGTTTCCGGCGACGTCACTCTGCCATAGAGAGGTGTGTGGCCCCTACCTTCATGGTGTCATGACTCTCTCTCCTTGTTGAGGATAAAAGGTGACAGATCAACTGGCAATGGCTGACAGATAGCCAAACTCTCTCTTTCTCACAGGGCCGATTTTATGACTTAGCAGCCGGTCGTAAAATGTAGAGAGAACTTTCTCTTTCTTGGTCTCTAGTTTGGGAGAATGGAATGTCTGGGTGTTACAGAGATACTCTTGCCCAAAACATTTAAACATCAAACAATGGACACAGGGACAATATATTTCAACATCTGAATGTTGGGAATGAAAACAGAGGGAATATAGGAAATCAATGTCTTTTATCAGAAAAAACATTTTAAAGAGCTTTCACACTGCATATATCAGATTTACATCTAAATGTTGTACAACTTATATGATTAAATATGAAACTATTTTTGAAAAGATAGCAAAGTGAGTTTTGCTTTCTAAATGAGAATAGTTTTTCTTGCAAACTTGTCCCCAGTCAGTAGCGATGCCCAAGTGAGCTCGCGTCAACGTGATGGAACCGCCTTTCAGGCTAGATTGCTTCTAGGGACTCCCAGAGAATTTAAATACAGATCATAGAACATGAGAACCTGGTCCACATGTTGAAAGACCAGAAAATGGTAAGACCCTCTGAACCTCTCGATGAGTGAAGAAGGTAAAGACTAGACCAAATATTCAGTCTGCAGCTGGGTAGGTAAAGTAGTCGAGGACAATTTGACCGAAGTTTCATTCTAAGAACACTCCAAGACAAAGTAGCCTTCAACTAAGAAGGACATTGTGACCTCTGGTGGACAACCAGAGACTTACATCAAACTACTCCCGAGACGGACCAAGTGGTTTCAACAGAGAGACGACAGAGAAAGACATATACGCTTAAATATATATTGCATTTCTAATCCGAATGAGTGATTGTCAGGGTGAGGGTGCTAAATATTCTGGCTATGGGGAACGTAGTTTCCAAATGTATGTACGATAAGTTAACTCCTTGTCTCTCCCTCTACTAGCATGCCCTCCCTTTCCATTACGTAACCAAACTAGGGACCTGTTTTCATTGAATTGTGTATGTAATCAATAGCCTATGCTGTGTGTGTTTACGCATTCTGTGTGATGACTTGTAAAAAATAAAAAATAAAACAAATTTGTGTATTGCTGATTCATACTTGTCTGGGAAGAACAGTTGGGCTGACTGGTGGGTAGGCTGGGGGGCTGGCTCGCTGGGACGACTTGTTGGAGGTGAATCCTGTCAGGTGTTGTCGAGGCGGTGGAAGACGCAGAGGAACCCTTCCATAGCTGAACCCAATTGTGCTGATTGTGGTGTTGGCAGGCTAGATGTCTCTGTTCATTGACTGACTGGGAGATGCCTTCCTCTTCTGCTGCAACGTCGAGCGCCGGAGCGTGGGAGCGGGAGTAGGCGTGACACACATCAATTACACAATGCTATGAAAAGAAAACACAAAACACGAAAAGCAAAACACAATCATATTTGCCTCACTGCAAATAGCATATTACAATGCCTTTGTTTCCACTAGACAATGTTGTTGCCAACACAGATGTGAATGAATATGACTTCCTCAGTCATTTTGATGATGATTCCTTTTCTAGTCGTCTGTCTTTGAACTAGAGTACTGAAGGAGACACACATGCACACACGCACACCCACACGCCACACAACCCACCCTCCCACACCCCTGGCTTTGGCTTCGTGAAAGACAATACAGAAGGCTCGCATTGTTGAGGAATTTCAAAGGTCTCAGGCTGTTTCTTTGAGAAGACAGAGAGCCGTTCGTCTTGTCTACAGCCGACACACAATGGTTTTCCTGAAAAGCGGGTCAGGAACTGTCAGAATCATCAGAGCTCATCAGAAAAGAAAGGCAAGGAAGGATTTGAAGAACCCCTGACACATTACAACAATCCTGAATAACACAGGGCTTTGAAACAATGAGGAAAATCAGGGGAGAAAGAAATCTATTCATATGAATAGTGACAGGTTTTTAATTTTATTTTTTATTATTATATTTTTTGTTTACAAAGGAGGGGATGTACACGTTCTCCTGAAGCCCATTGCAAAGCCCGCGCCCATGGGGTTGCAGAGGGGGAGGAGGGGGTGGGATGGGATGGGGCTTTTATGTGTCTATAAGAAGGGGTACTGCTACTCAAACCATCATACATGCATGTTCACACACATAAAATGGACTGCGTTCCTTTACATCCCTTTGTATGTCAGTCAGTGGGCTTCATGTGTTACAGTTAAGAGACCGCCCTCGGTCTAAGTCTGTCACAAATAAAGTCATCACAGAGAGAGAGAGAGACTTGGTTTCATACTTATTTTGAAATCAAGGCCTCTAGGCCGCAACCCAGTAAGTCAGGCACACATTCTCCCAAGACTTCACGCCTGGGACACAAATCTTTTAATCCCCTTTGTGTGTGTGAGTGTGTGTTAGTGTGTGTGCATGTTCAGGTGCATTCAAGGGATTTCTCTGCTGATGAAATGACTGGGTGGTGAAATAATAAAAGGCCTTGGAGAAGAAATAGCAGATAGAAACGTAACATATAGAGCTGACAAGTCTCTATTTGACACATCCAGGGAAACACATCTCTATCTGATCTACAGTATTCGCTCTGAATGATCTTTTCAGCATTTACTGTAATAGCCTCAGGAAACTATAACTTGTGGAAGATTCGCCTGTTAAAATAGTAGAAGGGTTGGCTGAGCGAGGCAAAGTGGAGGGCATGGGGGACTCTGCAGCTTATCCCAATACATATTCATGTGCGCAGTCCACCTATGGACAGTGAGGCAAGCTAGAGCAGGCCAGAGCAATGCAAGACAGGACAGGTGGGGTTTGGGATAATCACGTTTATATACTGTTATCTGGTCTTATTCACAATATCGTCTAAGGGCTTAGATATTTAATCTATTGAGAACGGAAGTATTTATTGTTTGACCTTTGAAACGAGAATAATACATGAAAAAAAGACATAACTACCACACAAGTGCGAGAGGAATACGGGTGGAAGAGAGAGAGGCAGAGAGAAAAGACAATGACCATCACATGACCATCACATCATACCACCGATGTCTTCCCCCATCCTCTCACCCCCCTCTTCTCTCTCCCTCTCCTCTCCTCTCCTCTCCTCCTTTCTCAATGTTGTTCTCTAAATCCTTGAGAGCCAGGGGCATGGCTCTCTGCCTGTCAAAGGAGCAGTGTTGCTGGGTCAAGTATTGACTGGCCCGGCCTGTGTGGCTACAACCCCCAGGCCTTGGTCTCCTTCACCCACTCCTTCAAGGCTTCCTTTAATCTGTCTCTCTCTCTCCCTCCCAATCCTTTGATGTGTTAATACCCTTCCTTAACTCACTCCATATTTGAAATATCTCTTTCTCCGTGCTTCGTATACTGCTAGCTAAATCCAGTCATGGTGGATTCATATGTGGTAACTTTGGTGGCAAGCGAGAGCTTAACACCTGTGTAGGTCCACAGCCAAATGACCTCTAATCGTTATATATGGAAGGCAAACAGACACATTATAGCTCCTACAAGTTCTCACAGTCTCACGGCAGACTTAGACGTTGGTCCATGTTTCTCAAATGTCAAATTTCAAAGTGTTTGAGGTTAAGGTTAGACATTAACTCCATATTTTTAAGGTCCGGGTTAAGTCTAGACATTAACTCCATATTTTAAGGTTAGGGTTAAGTTTAGACATTAACTCCATATTTTAAGGTTAGGGTTTAGTTTAGACATTAACTCCATATTTTAAGGTCAGGGTTAAGTTTAGACATTAACTCCATATTTTAAGGTCAGGGTTAAGTTTAGACATTAACTCCATATTTTAAGGTTAGGGTTAAGTTTAGACATTAACTCCATATTTTAAGGTTAGGGTTCAGTTTAGACATTAACTCCATATTTTAAGGTTAGGGTTAAGTTTACACATTAACTCCATATTTTAAGGTTAGGGTTAAGTTTAGACATTAACTCCATATTTTAAGGTTAGGGGTAAGTGTAGACATTAACTCCATATTTTTAAGGTCAGGGTTAAGTGTTATGGGATTTTTATCAATAATGACTAAATTAGGTATACTGCACTGTACCTGGCAAGAATTCTACCCTGTCTTTCTTGTAGTATTAAATAATGTTTGTCCATTAGGAAGGGGTTATGTGGCATGGACCTAGGAAGAAAGGAATGTATGTGGAGATAAGAGAGGACAGGGAGGGCTCCTCCTGAGTTATGGTTTCTGGGGAGGCTGGAACGGTCAGTTGAGGGGTTATAAACTGTGGATAGACTCATCTGAAAATCCATGTTTGTGTGTATGTATGTGCGTAGTTTAGAAATGATATAAGAAGGACTGTAATTGTGAAAACTTTGGAGCTCTCGCAAATAAATTGGAACCTGATCAATTGTGATCTGGGAATTCTGTCTGTTTTATTTAAGACCAGAACTTTACAAACTCTGGGTATCAGACAGATAAATATAATTGGAGTTTATGAACACAGATTAAATAATTACTTGACATTAAGTTTAGACATTAACTCCATATTTTAAGGTTAGGGTTAAGTTTAGACATTAACTCAATATTTTAATGTCAGGGTTAAGTTTAGACATTACCTCCATATTTTTAAGGTCAGGGTTAAGTTTAGACATTAACTCCATATGTTTAAGGTCAGGGTTAAGTTTAGGTATTAACTCAGAAATCTAAAGGTTAGGTATTAACTCCAAATTGTTAAGATAAGGGTTAATGTTTCGGATAGGCTTAAAACCCAAATATCCAAATCAACTTTATATCGCTGGATTCAAACTTGCAACCTTAGCGTGGTACGCCTGAGACTGGCTCACGACCAAGTAGAAATCTATTTGACACCGTGACAAGACTGAGACACTCAATATGTGGTTGACTGAGACACTTGATATGTGGTCTCGAGTACTACAACACTGCTTACTGGTCTGCTGCTCTTGGGAACTAGATGGAGGCATGAAGCTAGAATGTTAGCCATCAAACTATCTACACAGGAAGAATGTTGAGGTCAAAAACAAAATAAACTATGTTAAGCCATGCTGATTTAGTAAGATAAATCCAAATGGACAGAAACAATGAACAGGCTGAGCGTACATTTCTGTGACTAGCTAACTTTAACTTGCTAGCTCAGTGACTACTGCTGGGCGAAGAAATATGCACATCTTCCTGTTTACAGTGTTCCCTATGGAAAATCAGACTAGCGCCACAAAACCAACCAGTGGCCAGAAATATATTACACCCGGGTTTAGGGATGTTTAGCCAAAGAATCCCCGGCTGCCACGTGGAGGGTATTCGCAGGTATAAACTGTAAACCCACTTTGTTTCAGTGGGCATTACGTATACTCACTTCTTAATCCCTTCTGATGCATATCAAAGTAGTGTAGGGGAGGTATACGACTTATCAATGATGTAGTACAATAGAGAAATCATGGACAAAGTAGCCTACACAATCGCAAAGCACGTGAAATATATACACAAAGCACGCCACGCACATAGCCTAGTTTCAGCGGAATTTCATCTGCAGGCAGCAAGATTGTGCAGTTCTCAACTGGTTCTGCATTGGAGCAGCTCACAGAAGAGTGACATCGGTAGCCGGTAGGATAGGAAAGACCTATGTAATCTACGAGTAAATACTAACTAAGGCACTCTAAACTAACGTGGAACCACACGGTAAGGGAAAGCAAGTCTTTTGACATCAAGGTGCCCAGGCAATGATTCTCATCCTTGCCCAGAAAATGGTGCAGTCATGACGTTGGCGCTAGGGGAGGCCAAGGATGACTTTGTGTATTGATGATGATGAGGAAGGCGTTCTTGGTGCAGAGGTCCCAAGTCTTGGACCAGAAAAAGAGAGGAGAGCAGGTACGAGGTGATGTTCAAGGAGGAGGCGATGGCCTGGTTGGGGGCCTCCGCGGCACCGCCTGGGCGAGGGCCTCCGTGGCACCGTAATCCACTAAAGCTGTAGAGACAACACGAGGGCCAGCCAGCCAGTGAAATGGAAACCAGGAAGGGTGTGGCCGAAAGCGATGATGATGGAACCAGGTATTGAAAAAGTTTAGTGTTAGTTCGTAGTCTTTATTATGGATTATATGGACTAAGTGATATATGACATGCTATTTTATCAAATAAATTCTCTGTAATTAATTTTACCTGATTAAAATAATCATGTAATTGTAATTAACTAGGAAGTCGAGGCACCACAGAAGAATGTTTATAGAGCCTGTTGTCTTCCAAAAAAACTCTTAAAGCCCTGGTAAACCTTTATATCAATATCGTCACCTTATCAGTCTCATCTGAATGACGTAAAATTCTTGGATATTTTCATGAACCTTGGCCTTTATTTATTTTACCCTTATTTAACTAGGCAAGTCAGTTAAAGAACAAATTCTTATTTTTAATGACGGCCTAGGAACAGCGGGTTAATTGCTTTGTTCAGGGGCAGAATGACATATTTTTACAAGGATTCAATGTTGCAACCTTTCGGTTAATAGTCCAACGCTCTAACCACTAGGCTACCTGCTGCCCCGTGACAATTTGAATCAGCAATACAACATTTGGTTTAATTATTTATTTCCTAAATACCTAAATAGTCACACAGAATTACATATACACAGGATGGGTCATACATTGATTACTAATTATGTCATAAAATATGATGTCCCTGGTGGACGGAACCGATATGACGGCTGGTTACACAAAGAAAGGGAGTTGGGTTTGAATGGAAGCGCTGGAAGACTGAAGAGTAAAATGATTGTGTCTCTATCGGACCTTATGAACCTATGCTATCGTAAATACAGAATCTTATGCATTCTAAATAACTGCCCATTCGGAAAAGGAAAATGCAAGAAATATATTTACTCTGAGCTACGCTTTGATAGATTGTTTGAAGATGGAAGGTTGGGTTTCCCAGCAGAGATCTCCTTTGTCCTTTGAAAAATATTTCTGGGCTAATATGTTGTAGTGTGTGGTAGACCAGATACGTGGTAGTACCCTGTCGTTATGAAGAGATTGTTTGTCCTTTCCTAGCCCACGTTTATAGCTGCTGCTGATGACTCCACATCTAGGATGTATGACTTCTTTAGTGAATAAGAGTTCAAAGTTCATACCAAGTTGCCATACTATAAGCTCATGCTATATTCTGGCTGGTATAGTCAAAATTCATCCTTCCAGCGTGGCGATCGTCACTTCACGTTGAAATTAGCCCTTTTAAGCGTATGGACACCGGTAGGTTTTTGTCGTTCAACCATTTGCAATCAATTTTCCCTGTGACCTGCCCTGTCTGGAACTGTGAGGAGTAACAGTGTAACCTACGTTGCTAGCTACCATGACAAAGACCAAAGCCGGTGGGAGTACCGGTGGGAGTGGGAAACCGGTGGGAGTACCAAAGCCGGTGAGGACAGTGGTGTCTCTCTATCACACGTGAAGGATCTTTTAAATTAATAAAAAAGACCTACAAGCAGTTGTTACAACAGCAAGGAAATAGCTTCAAGTGTTTTGTCCAAATACTTCCGGATTCTACTAATAAAAGAATGGATGATCTTACCAGAGGTCCAGGACCTGAAGAACAGTTTGCAGTTCTCCCACGGTCAGCTCAATGAGTTGAAACACGAGAACGGCAAGATGACAACAATCTGTAAGTCACTGAGAGAGGACATCAGTTCTGTGTGTGAATCCATGGTAACAATGACAGATCAATCAGACTGTCGCGAGGGACAATCCAGCCGGAACAACATAGTTGTGGACGGAATTACAGAATCTCCACATGAGACCTGGAAGGAGTCTGAGACCAAAGTGAGGGAAATGATCTCTGAGAAATTGAAGATGGACCACAGGTAGATTGAAGTGGAGCGTGCTGGACTGGAAAACCCAACATGTTCCTGGTCAAGTTCCTGAGGTTCAAGGACAAGGTAGTTGTTCTGGAAAGAGCCAAGAACTTGAGAGGAACTTATATATTCTGCAACAAGGACTATCCAGACGCTGTGTGCCAGAATAGGAAGAAACTGATCCTAGCCATGAACGCTGCTAGAGCGCGTGGGGATATTGCTTACATCTGCTATGACAAGCTCATTGTCCACCCTACCTCCCAGAAGTGTGGAAGGGATGAGACAAATAGATTCAATGGTTGTAAAGATGGGGAGAGGTCTGTCCACAATAAAGAGATGCTCTGCTTTTTTGACACCACACTCGAAAAAGCAAGTTTTGTAGGCTCTAGTTTTATCTAATCTTGATTACTGTCCATTTGTGTGGTCCAGGACTGCAAGGAAAGACCTATTTAAGCTGCAGATGGTCCAGAACAGCGAGGCATGTTTGGCTTTTTATTGAAATTAGAGGGCTGATGTAAATACTATGCATGCCAGTCTCTCTTGGCTAAGAGTTGAGAAGAGACTGACTGCATCACTTCTTATTTTTATAAGAAACATTAATGTGTTGAAAATCCCAAATTGTTTGCATAGCCAATTTATACACAGCGCTGACACACACACTTATCCCACTAGACATGCCACCAGGGGTCTTTTCACAGTCCTCAAATCCAGAACAAATTCATGAAAGCGTACAGTATTATATAGAGCCAGTATTGCATGGAACTTCCTTCAATCTCATATTGCTCAAAAGAACAGATAAAGCAACACCTCAAGGCACAACGCCTCTTCCATGTTTGACATAGTTAGTTTGTGTGTGTGTATTGATATGTAGGCTACTTGTGCCTTTTAAATTTATGAGTTGTTCTTGTCTATTGATGTTTTGTATTATATCATTCTGTCATTATGTTTCATGTTTTATGTGGACCCCAGGAAGATTAACTGCTGCTTTTGCAACAGCTAATGGGGATCCTAATAAAATAAAATCATGCAAACCATTCCAAATATGAAAGACACAGACAATCATGATATCAGTCAAACATATACAATTCCCAGTTTATGCTACAAAACCGACTTCATAAGAAGTTTAAAAACAGGTTCTATTTGACTCAACATTCCATGATGTACAATAAGGCATTGTTGGCAGAATAGATGGATGCAGTTCAATGCAGGATTAATATAATTCACCAATACATTTCTTGGTAGTCCAGAAAATATTGCTATCAGGTTGTAAATCACAGCTGGCCTGGTACATTGTTTGCTGCCTCCATTCGGGATGCACTGTTTCACTTTCATTGTCTACATATTCTGGCCAAACATGGCAGAATTGTAACTAAGACTGGGAATGTCAATACAATCAAACTAGCAAAGGCAATGATCACAAGTCACTCATAACGTGGCTAATAGACTAGCTATCTATTTACGTTGGAAGATAAAATCAGAGAGCCTAACGTTAGCTACATAGCTAGCTAGCTAGCTGCTAGGAAGATGTCATGTCATGCCATTGGAGGAGTGGGTGAGTGACTGACTTTTTCCCCTCATTTAGTTTTTCTCTGGCTATACACTAGCTAGAAATGCAGGTGTCATTTGGTTAGCTAGCAACAACTTGTAGGACTGTTATCCAGTTAGCATATCTCTTGCATTCGCAAATTCACTCTGGCTATCTACTCTGATTTCAGAGCACTCATTTGACAATAAAATAATTATCATATTATTATAATTATTTTATAAATCCTTAGCCCTTCTCTGAAGGCGTAGAAGCCCCATTGTTCAAATCAAATCACATTTATTGGTCACATACGCGTGTTTAAATTCAACTTCTGTGTGCTTTTTTCTGAGTTGAAACACACACACATTAGACCTAATGTAAATATGTTGTTCATTTTATGTATGTATATATTGAGGATTGTATACAATAAAGTACATTCACAGTTAAAGCAACAGTTTGGTTTATTGGATATTTCTCTGATTAAAATGAATGACCAAAAGGAAGTCGGCAAACCTCTACAGTAGGAGTGTGTGTAGGTTTTGTCATCAGGAGTTGAAACAGGGCCCCAATATTCCTCACATATGTAGGAGTGGCAGTCAAATATGTTTATTGTCCTGCAAAGTATTTTTTATGTACCAAGGCCATTCCCTGGCTACCCATCCACATAGTTCCGGGTGCCAAACTGACGTTTGTTCTCCACAATGAATGTATGTAGCGATTAAAATTCAGGGTGAGTCACCAGGCAACCAAAGCCAAGGAATGGAGACTGATGTGTCCCAGACTTCAGCTTTTTATGAAGCAGAAAAGCAGAGATGGCTGGCAAGGAAAAAAATCAAAACATCAAAACATCTCTCTCTCTCTCTCTCTCTCTCTCTCTCTCTCTCTCTCTCTCTCTCTCTCTCTCTCTCTCTCTCTCTCTCTCTCTGTCTTTCTCGCTCTCTCTCTGTCTCTCTCTCTGTCTCTCTGTCTCTCTCTCTCTCTCTCTCTCTCTCTCTCTCACACACACACACACACACACACACACACACACACACACACACACACACACACACACACACACACACACACACACACACACACACACACACACACACACAGTCTGTAAATACGTTGTTAGTTATCTAGGCCTACAACTCTCTAGAGAGCAGTAAAAAATGTGAATCATGAATATCATTAATAACTGACAATTATATAATGAATACATATTAGAGCAATATATAATAGTGTGACCTATTGTGATTGTTTAGTGTTTTAATGCTCTGAGGACATCAGGAGATGACGTGGAAACCGGCCACTAGGGGCAAGAGTGAACGGGGATGGAGGACGAGCGTAAGCAGCTACCTCTGCCTTAAGCCTATCCGAAACCTTAAAACAAAAATCTCAAAAATAATCTTCTTTCACTGTATTAAAACATGCAACAAAAACATGCAGGGTTGCAACTTTTCAGAGTTAATTCACACATTTAATCTAACCTTAAAAATGTTAAGTTAATGCATGACCTTAACCTTAAACACTTCGAAATTTGATGTTTCAGAAAAATGTATGAACGTCTGTCTAATTCTGATGTGGGGCTGTGAGAGCCAGTTTTGGTGCTGTGCCACCTTGACGGCTTTTCATGCAAGACATGAGTCAGGATTTTGCGTTTCAATGTGATTGGGACTGGATAGTAAAATAGCCTAGGCTCTAGGGCAGGAGACGATAGAATTTTATGAATTGTTAACAGAGATGTCTATGTAGTGAGTTGAAATTTGTGACTGTCTGAAGAGTCACAATAACAGCTCATTGTTTTATAGGCTATAGTGATGGAGTTTCCTGTTGGGTTTATCAACTGCATTTGAATTAATGGCGACTTTGTGTGAAGTAAATACACAAGGCTTCTGTGCGACAAGCTGTTTGGAAAATGTGATGTTTTAATTTTCCTATTCTGATGTTGCACATGTTGCCAGCATTGGGGAAAAATGATATAATTCCCAGTTCTTGTCATTACATTTTTGGGGAAATGAAGAGTGTTCCCGGGGCAGTCCCAGGATCCCAGTTACCTATGTTAATCCCTACTGTGTTCCCACCATCTTTGGTAACCGATGAGTGAGAGCATCCACCCCATCCATGTATCCTAGCTCTATCCCACAGCCCAGCCCACAGAGAAACTGGAGCAGGGAACACATTTAGTCCAACTCTAGAATTCCCATAGATAGATGGGATGAAGAAATTAAGGACATATTGCAGAATGTGTCACAATGCGTACTGTACCAAGAGGGCATGCAGATCCAATGGACGAGTCAATGAAAAGTGATGAATTCAAATGACACAAAACTGCTGAGATAGGACATTGCAAAACATAGTTAAAAAGTCCTGTTTGAATAAACAGTAAGCTACATACTCACTGTATATAGTGAATGTAGTGTGGGATACTGTACTGAAAAAGCCATTATCACTGTCCACTGCTTCTTCTGTAAGTGCAAGCCTTACTCAAGCAACAAACAAGGAGCAGACTTTGACTTTCATTTAATTGCCTGTATTCTTCTATTTTTACATTATACAGTGCGTCTGACCTGGTGACCTGTTCCTTCCCAGCTCCTTCATCTGTCAGAGGACGTGTGTGTGTGTGTATGTGTGTGTGTGTGTGTGTGTGTGTGTGTGTGTGTGTGTGTACGCATGTGTGCTTGAGTGCCAGCATGCTTGCGTGTGTGTGTGTGCGTGTGTGTGCGCGTGCGTGTGTGTGTGTGTGTGTGTGTGTGTGTGTGTGTGCGTGTGTGTGTGTGTGTGTGTGTGTGTGTGTAAGAGAGAGGGAAGACATCTACCATATGGCCTAGACTTCTGCATCTCAGATCCTGCATAATCAGAGCTCAATACCACACCTAGACGACACAGGGCACAGACAGCACAACAGGAAAACAGTAGGAGATCTACAATATATTATTTCAAATGTATGTATCTGCCACCTATAGATATGAAGGTGAATATGGTGGCAGATAGTTATTGTTGGCGTATTGTCATTTAAAGGGTTTAAATTACTTCACTGTGCTGATGAAGATTATTAATGCAATGCATTTATAGTGTTTATAGTGTACAGTATAATTTAGGATTGCATTATATGCTATTGTATGGCAACTATGTACCACACACATTTAAAAACAGACATAGTAGCTTTTATATGGCTACACTCACGCACGCATTCACAAATACACACAGATGCACGCACGCACACACACACACACACACACACACACACACACACACACGCACACACACACACACACACACACACACACACACACACACACACACACACACACACACACACACACACACACACACACACACGGTGTGTCATGAGCAAGTGGGATCAGTGAGAGAGGGACCTACTCCCCTACTTAACAGCAATCAGCCATTCCATCATTACGGGGCCGTGGGTTTTGTGTAACACTAAACCCAATCCCTCTGCTATCCTGTCTCACATTAGTTCCACTTAGTTGGGTCCCAATGACTTATTCAGTGTAAATGCGGAGAGTGACAATCAGCGACGGACCGAGGTGACTCTTTAATGGCTGACTACGTTCGGGAACGCCGAAATAACAAGGCAGAAAAAGAGGGGTGATACAGGGTGGGGGGAGAGAAAGGTGTGGGTCCTTAACTGAGATATTATCTAAAGGAAATCATGTGTGTGAATAGATTTCAAAATACTACACGTGACTCAATGAATGAATTGATACTATTTGAAATAACTAAGCGATTGACTGTGAGAATAGAAATAATGTATTGTGGGGACAAATATATATGGGGAGATGGTCAGTGGTCCTCTCAACCTTACTGTGAAGTGTTTAATAATGGAATTGAGAAATATGACTTTAATAACTGAAATATTATCTTAAAATAATAATATATATAATTTTTCTAAGACAAGCATTAACATAGAAAATCAGAGGAAGTAATGCAGATGATTGGTTGGCTTGTTTATTATGAACTGACAGTAATAACACCAAAACCACACTGTGTCATCAGCATCAACATATAATAAGAAGGTTCAATAAATATAGTATCGTGTGTCAAAAAAGTCACAAGCTCATGTATGAAAATGTACATTTCCATTTTAATGACGATAAGTAAGAAATCAATGAAATAAAGATGCTGCGTGAAATGATGTTTAATGCCATATTAATGAAATCTGTTATGAAATGTGTGACAAGCTCCTTCAGTCTTCATTTCCAATTGGCAAGGGGGATGTCTTCGGGGAGAGAGGGGTTTTAACAGTAGATTGTCAGCAGCCAGCGAACGCATGAGCAACTTTACTCAATCTGTCACACTCTGAGAGTTTGCTCACTTAATCTGGCTTTGTTGTTTTAATGTGCGTGTTTGTGTTGGTGGAGTGTGTAGGGTTAAGTGTGTTTGTTGGTGTTTAATTGTTTGTGCTTGTTTAAGTGTGGGTAGGGTTTATGGGTACGCTTGTGTGTGCATGCGTAAGTGTGCGTCTCTGTGTCAACGTGTTTTTGAGTTGGAATGTGTGCTTGTGGTGGAGCACATGACTGTGTGTGTGTGTGTGTGTGTGCACGTGTTTGGTACCTGTAGGTCCTCTGGGTGCTCTCTCTCTCTCTCTCTCTCTCTCTCTCTCTCTCTCTCTCTCTCTCTCTCTGTGAAGAAAGAGAGCCAGGTAGATGACACTGATCTACATCTCAGAACAGCTCTCATCTCTCAGCTCCAGCTCCCTGTTACCATGCGGTGGCCATTTTAAGCAGATGGTCTCCAAACAGCCTGTCATGTTTACTGCTGCTTCTATAAAAGACAAAAGTCCAACAACACTGTCCCTCAGGAGACCCCCGGGACCCACACAGGGCCCTGCTAACACCTGCCTGTGGGGCCCATAACACACACAGATGCATGTAAGCACACACACATGCACACCGGCACGCACACATGCACGGCCGCATGTACGCACTCAGACATACACACAGAGACGCATACACACACACACACACAGCGGAGGAAGTACAAATACATAAACACACACAAACAAAAACAAAGCGCACGTAAATGCATACACCAACATCATTCAGCTTGCACATCACACACACACACACACACACACACACACACACACACACACACACACACACACACACACACACATAAACAAAAACAAAGCGCACGTAAATGCATACACCCCTCGACCTGCCTTGCTCCCCAGCCATCATCATTCAGCTTGCACATCACACTCACACACACACACACACACACACACACACACACACACACACACACACACACACACACACACACACACACACACACACACACACACACACACACACAATCTAAAACTCCTCCGCCAAGCTTATCAGGTGACATGCTACATTTACTGCAATTAAACAAGCATGCCATTTGAATTCCCGGTGACACCTGGCAACCTGCTCCGCGGGCTCTGCATATAATCAGGTCCCCGTGGAGCCCTAGAGAAATTGTCCGTGTCACAGTTAATGAAGGAAATTTGCATTGTTATCTCAATTAAGACGGTGTGGGGGGAGAGAGGATAATGAAGCTCCACTTCTGAATTAGTTAATCGCCAAAAACTTGTACAAATGTGTTCGCATGGCCCTATAGGCCTGCTGTAGATTCAACCGGGGTTGCCGGGGTTACGTCAGGGAGAGGGGGAGAGGACAGGGAGAGAGAAGGAGGGGAGAGCAATGAGGCAGGTGCTGCTGGACGTCTCTCCGATCTCCTCGGGAGTCAAGATGGCTACTCTGATCCCATGGCTGGCCTCTCTCCCTCTCTCTCTTGTTTTCTCTAGCTCAGTTTTTCCCCATTTTGGTTTCCCCCCCCCCCCTCTCTCTCTCTCTCTCTCTCTCTCTCTCTCTCTCACTTGTTTTCTCCCCCTCTCAGTTTTTCTCGAGGTGTGTGTCTACTGTACTCTCCTTCTCTCTCCCTCCTCCTCCATTTCTCTGTCCCCCAGATGCAATAAGTCTGAAGCAGACCAGCAAAAGAGACCTTAATAAAACCCCAGGTGTTTTGTCTCACCCCCTTCCAGAGGCCAGAACTCAACTTGACTGTGTAGTTTATAAAGACTAATATGATGAAACAGCATTGGGGGCGAAGCGTTTAGGTATTACTGTAAGGGTTTGTCCCTATTCATTGTTTTGACATATTAAACGAGTGGTTTAGAGGCTACTTGGACTGACAGAATGACTACTGTGTGTCTGCGAGTGTATGTGTGTTTGGTTGCAGTGGGGGGGGGGGGTGTACTTGGAGTGTTGCATTGACCTTATGTTTGTGTGGGGCGAACTAAAGGCCATGACTAAAGGCCTACAAAAATGCTCTTCAGTTCCAGGGCCTCAAGTGGCCTTTAAATTATTTATAAGATCCAAGTCATGAGATGATGGTGGTGAAGTGGCGGCACACACACACGAAATGGTCTCCTTAAGAGGTTTATGTGCCAGATAGCCATGGGCGAGTAGCTACGGCTTCAGAGACAGAGTGCCACCTGGGAACAGGGAGATGATTTGCAGAGGTCAAAAGGAAATGTAACCTTTTTCATAGGTTTTACGCCCAATCAAACTGGAAAATAACAAAAACTACATGTCATACTGGAAAGTGGAACTGGTAACTGGTTTCAGGTGGAAGGAGGTTTTGCACATGAGCTGGATAAAAATATGACACACTAAATAGTTAAATAGGAATACTTGCTCACTGTTTTCTGACCAAGACCATGTTCAATGAAGCATTGTATTACCAATAGCTTTATTTAAATATGACTAAAGGGGCAGCATCACCATACCTAATATGCCACCAAAAGTAATATACAACTGATATGGCCGCTTAAGTGATATAAGGTTATTTCAGAGTCCAAAGCAGCAGAGCCTCAACAGTCCGGCGGCCCATTGTGACACTGATACGTGGCTTTGAGACCACCGTCCGCAGGAGACGCACAGCTCGACCGTGCACCTCCACAAAACTCCCAACCAACGCAGAAATGCGTACCCAGCTCCTGTTCTTTTGAATGTCGTGACAGATGGAGAAATTGCTTAAGAATTCAAAAAAGTATGAAAGCTAACGGTCCAATATTCTAGAAGACTGCTGTGTTGATGCGTACACGTTTTGGACACCTTGTTGAGCTGTTAGAGAGGTCTAGCTATAGCTACAGTACACACAGACACACACGCACATACACACACACACAGTATTGTACAGCTAACCTTGTGGGGACACAAAATTTTGTCCTACTCAAAATCGTATTTTCCCTAACCCTAACACTAAACCTAACCCTAACCCGTACTCTTACCCTTACCCTAACCTTAACCCTAACCTTAACCTTGAAACCTAACCTCGACCCTAATTGTAGTTCCTAACCCTAACCCTAAAACTAACCCTAGCTCCTGACCCTAACCCTAAACCTAACCCTAACCCGTACTCTTACCCTTACCCTAACCCTAACCTTAACCTCAAAACCTTAACCTCGAAACCTAATTGTAGTTCCTAACCCTAACCCTAAAACTAGCCCTTAACCTAACCCTAAAACTAACACTAGCTCCTGACCCTAAACCTAAAACTAACCCTAACCCGTACTCTTACCCTTACCCTAACCTTAACCCTAACCTTAACCTCGAAACCTAACCTAAACCCTAATTGTAGTTCCTAACCCTAACCCTAAAACTAACCCTAGCTCCTGACCCTGACCCTAACCCTAACCCTAGCTCCTGACCCTAACCCTAACCCTAGCTCCTGACACTAACCCTAATCCTAACCCTAGCTCCTGACCCTAACCCTAAAACTAACCCTAGCTCCTAACCCTAGCTCCTGACCCTAACCGTAACCCTAACCCTAGCTCCTGACCCTAACCCTAAAGCTAACCCTTAACCTAAGCCTAACCCTAAAACTAACCCTAGCTCCTGACCCTATCCCTAACCCTAACCCTAAAACTAACCCTAGCTCCTGACCCTAACCCTTAACCAGGTCTGATATTGACAATTAATCCCTTCATGCATAATTCCAATCCGTCTGAATTACATCAGATAAATAATTATGTGGCAAATTTGTCACCACAGTAGATAATCCCACTGCCTCAGGTTTAGCTCAGCTAAACATGACTTGAGGGATTTAGTGTACGTAACACCTCCTTTACTGAAAGTCTGACACATACACACACACACACGCACACACGCACACACGCACACACGCACACACGCACACACACACATACTTCAGATCCCCTCATCTGATAGCCATTGGTTACACTGTCAGCCAGATCTCTATTACTCCCATTTGTCAGAGCGTGATATAATCGTCATTACATGCATTTCTCTCATTGACTATGCAGGATGAATGTACAGTTATCTCATCCTATTTCTCCGTGACTAAGGGGATTTAGAGAGAGACAAGAACAGAGGTGTTATTCATCTGCTCCCAGATGTCATTGATTTGAATGTCTCCTATTTTATCACCCTGAGTATAATCACACATGCACAAACACGCACATACATACAAGCACGGGCACACACACACACACACACACACACGCACACACACACACACACACACACACACACACACACACACACACACACACACACACACACAAGTGTGTGTCTGACACAGAACTAGTTGTGTAAACTCACAGCCAGCTGCTCTCACATCCAAACAATAGTAGAATTTCGGAACCTCTGGGGAAACAAAGTGTTTGAAGTAGGGACATGTCTGGTTCTGGGTGCATGGATCAAATAGAGAGCCAGATCTAGTGCTACAAACCAAAGAGAACTTAGTGATTGAGAACATGTGTGACCATGGTTCTGAAAGGGACAGGCTGGGTTTGGATGGGAAGGGAGAGAGGCACAGCTGGGACTGGGAGGGAGGGCATGCACACAGGGAGAGCACATGTTAAAAAAACACATGCGCCTGCCAGAGAAACAGGTTCAGCATGTTCACAATATACATATTGTATTTTAACAACCTCAATTTAAGTCGTTTTTATAGGTTCCAGTTAATGTGCAATTGTAATGGCATATTTCTGTAGGCACTAATAGAGGCTAATTCTGTCATGGGTCGTTAGACTATGGAAAAAACTCATGGGGATTTTGGAGGGTTTTAGGATAAATACAGAAAATAAGGTTTGTGGTAAAAACACAGGCTTATGAGATCTTATAAATTCTGATTATTATGAGATAATCTTCATCAGCTTTTTTTTTCTTCACTTTTATTTAACCAGGTAGGCCAGTTGAGAACAAGTTCTCATTTACAACTGCAACCTGGCCAAGTTAAAGCAAAGCAGTGCGACAAAAACAACAACACGGAGTTACACATGGTATAAACAAACGTACAGTCAATAACACAACAGAAAAAGTCTATGTACAGTGTGTGCAAATGTAGTAAGATTAGGGAGGTCAGGCAATAAATAGGTCATAGAGGCGAAATAATTACAATTTAGCATTAACACTGGAGTGATATATGTGCAGATGATGATGTGCAAGTAGAGACACTGGGGTGCAAAATATTTAAAAAATAACAATATGGGGATGAGGTAGTTGGGTGTTCTATTTACAGATGGGCTGTGTACAGGTACAGTGATCGGTAAGCTGCTCTGACAGCTGATGCTTAAAGTTAGAGAGGAAGATATAAGTCTCCAGCTTAAATGATTTTTGCAATTCGTTCCAGTCATTGACAGCAGAGAACTGGAAGGAAAGGCGGCCAAAGGAGGTGTTGACTTAAGGGATGACCAGTGAAATATACCTGCTGGAACGCTTGCTATGGGTGGGCATTACTATGGTGACCAGTGAGCTGAGATAAGGCAGGGAATGCATTTAGTTTTACTAGCATTTAAAAGTAGTTGGAGGCCACTGAATGAGTGTTGTATGGCATTGAAGCTCGTTTGGAGGTTTGTTAACACAGTGTCCAAAGAAGGGCCTGATGTATACAGAATGGCGTCGTCTGTTTAGAGGTGGATCAGAGAATCAGGTGGGCCCGAGAATTCATCCCTGTGGCACCCCCATAGAGACTGCCAGAGGTCCGGACAACAGGTCCACCGATTTGACACACTGAACTCTATCTGAGAGGTAGTTGGTGAACCAGGCAAGGCAGTCATTTGCGAAACCAAGGCTATTGAGTATGCCGATAAGAATGCAGTGATTGATCGTTTAGGACCTTGAATGTGGCTGAGGTGCATCCATGACCGGCTTGAAAACCAGATTGCATAGGGGAGAAGGTACGGTGGGATTCTAAATGGTTGGTGATATGTTTGTTCACTTGGCTTTAGAATATTTTAGAAAGGCAGGGCAGGATGGATATAGGTCTATAACACATTGGGTCTAGAGTGTCTCCCCCTTTGAAGAGGGGGATGACCGCGGCATCTTTCTAATCTTTGGGGATCTCAGACAATATGAAAGAGAGATTGAACAGGCTAGTAATAGGGGTTGCAACATTTTCAGCTGATACTTTTAGAAAGAGAGGGTCCAGACTGTCTAGCCCAGCTGATTTGTAGGGATCCAGATTTTGCAGCTCATTCAGAACATCAGCTGTCTGGGGGGGGGGGGGGGGGCAAGTTTCTGCGGGGGTTACAGAGCTGTTGGCCGGGTTGGGGATAGCCAGATGGAAAGCATGGCCAGCCGTAGAAAAATGCTTATTGAAAAATATTGATTATCAGTGACAGTGTTTCCTAGCCTCAGTGCAGTGGGCAGCTTGGAGGAGGTGCTCTTATTCTCCATGGACTTTACAGTGTCCCAAAATTAGTTGGAATTAGTGCTACAGAATGCAAATTTCTGTTTGAAGCTAGCCTTAGCATTCCTAACTGACTTTGTATATTGGTTTCTGACTTATCTGAAAAGTTGCATATCGCGGGGGCTATTCGATGCTAATGCAGTGTGCCACAGGATGTTTTTGTGCTGGTCAAGGGCAGTCAAGTCTGGGGTGAACCAAGGGCCATATCTGTTATTAGTTCTACATTTTTTGAGTGGGGCATGCTTATTTAAGATGGTGAGAAAAACAATTTTAAAGACCAACCAGGTATCCTCTACTGAGAGTTGAGGCCAATATCCTTCCAGGATACCCGGGACAGGTCGATTAGAAAGGCCTGCTCACTGAAGTGTTTAAGGGAGTGTTTGACAGCGATGAGGGGTGGTCGTTCGACCGCGGACCCATTACGGCTGCAGGCAATGAGGCAGTGATCGCTGAGGTCCTGGTTGATGACGGCAGAGGTGTATTTAGAGGGCAAGTTGGTCAGGATGATATCTATGAGGGTTACAGATTTAGGGTAGTACCTGGTAGGTTCCTTGATCATTTGTGTGAGATTGAGGACATCTAGCTTAGATTGTAGGTATGCCGGGGTGTTAAGCATATTCCAGTTTAGGTCACCTAACAGTACGAACTCTGAAGATAGATGGGGGGCAATCAATTCACATATAGTGTCCAGGGCACAGTTGGTGGCTGAGGGGGGTCTATAACAAGCGGAAACGGTGAGAGACTTATTTCTGGAAAGGTGGATTTTTAAAAGTAGAAGCTCAAATTGTTTGGGCACAGACCTGGATAGTAAGACAGAACTCTGCAGGCTATCTAGATTGTAACGCCGCCCTCTTTGTCAGTTCTATCTTGTCAGAAAATGTTGTAGTTGGGGATGGAAATATCCGAATTTTTGGTGGCCTTCCTAAGCCAGGATTCAGACACGGCTAGGTCATCAGGGTTGGTGGAGTGTGCTAAAGCAGTGAATAAAACTTAGGGAGGATAATTCTGGTGTTAACATGCATGAAACCAAGGTTTTTATGGTTACAGAACTCAACAAATGAAAGTGCCTTGGTAATAGGTGTGGTGATTGGGGCTACAGGGCCTGGGTTAACCTCTACATCACCAGAGGAAAAGAGGAGGAGTAGGATAAGGGTACGGCTAAAGGCTATAAAGCCCGTCTTACATCAGCTGATATCTCAAAGTGCTGTACAGAAACACAGCCTAAAACCCCAAAGATCAAGCAATGCAGGTGTAGAAGCACGGTGGCTAGGAAAAACTCCCTGGAAAGGCCAGAACCTAGGAAGAAACCTAGAGAGGAACCATGCTATGAGGGGTGGCCAGTCCTCTTCTGGCTGTGTCGGGTGGAGATTATAACAGAACATGGCCAAGATGTTCAAATGTTCATAGGTGACCAGCAGGGTCAAATAATAATAATCACAATGTATTTCGAGGGTGCAACAGGTCAGCACCTCAGGAGTAAATGTCAGTTGGCTTTTCATAGGCGATCATTCTGAGTATCTCTACCGCTCCTGCTGTCTCTAGAGAGTTGAAACCAGCAGGTCTGGGACAGGTAGCACGTCCTGTGAACACGTCAGGATTTCATAGCCGCAGTCAGAACAGTTGAAACTGGAGCAGCAGCACGGCCAGGTGGGCTGGGGACAGCAAGGAGTCATCAGGCCAGATAGTCCTGAGGCATGATCCTAGGGCTCAGGTCCTCCGAGAGAGAGAAAGAAAGAAAGAAAGAGAGAAAGATAGAATTAGAGAGAGCATACTTAAATTCACACAGGACACCGGATAAGACAGGAGAAATACTCCAGATATAACAGACTTCCCCTAGCCCCCCGACACATAAACTATTGCAGCTTAAATACTGGAGGCTGAGACAGGAGTGGTTGGGAGACACTGTGGCCCCATCCGGCGATACCCCCAGACAGGACCAAACAGGCAGGATATAACCCCACCTATTTTGTCAAAGCACAGCCTCCACACCACTAGAGGGATATCTTCAACCACCAACGTATCATCCTGAGACAAGGCCGAGTATAGCCTACAAAGATCTCCGCCACGGCACAACCCAACGGGGGACGCCAACCCAGACAGGAAGATCACGTCAATGACTCAACCCACTGAAGTGACGCAACCCTCCTAGGGACGGCATGAAAGAGCACCAGTAAGCCAGTGACTCAGCCCCTGTAATAGGGTTAGGCAGAGAATCCCAGTGGAAAGAGGGGAACTGGCCAGGCAGAGACAGCCAGGGCGGTTCGTTGCTCCAGAGCCTTTCCTTTCACCTTCACACTCCTGGGCCAGACTACACTCAATCACATGACACACTGAAGAGATGAGTCTTCAGTTAAGACTTAAAGGTTGAGACCGAGTTTACGTCTCTCACATGGGTAGGCAGACCATTCCATAAAAATGGAGCTCTATAGGAGAAAGCCCTGCCTCCAGCTGTTTGCTTAGAAATTCTAGGGACAATTAGGAGGCCTGCGTCTTGTGACCGTAGTGTACGTGTAGGTATGTACGGCTGGACCAAATCAGAGAGAAAGGTAGGAGCTTTGTAGGTTAGCAGTAAAACCTTGAAATCAACCCTTGCCTTGACAGGAAGCCAGTGTAGGGAGGATAGCACTGGAGTAATATGATACATAGTCAGGATTCTAGCAGCCGTATTTAGCTCTAACTGAAGTTTATTTAGTGCTTTATCCGGGTAGACGGAAAGTAGAGCATTGCAGTAGTCTAACCTAGAAGTAACAAAAGCATGCATTAATTTTTCTGCATCATTTTTGGACAGAAAGTTTCTGATTTTTGCAATGTTACGTAGATGGAAAAAAGCTGTCCTTGAAACAGTCTTGATATGTTCGTCAAAAGAGAGATCAGGGTCCAGAGTAACGCCGAGGTCCTTCACAGTTTTATTTGAGATGACTGTACAACCATTAAGATTAATTGTCAGATTCAACAGAAGATCTCTTTGTTTCTCGGGACCTAGAACAAGCATCTCTGTTTTGTCCAAGTTTAAAAGTAGAACGTTTGCAGACATCCACTTCCTTATGTCTGAAACACTGGCTTCTAGGGAGGGCAATTTTGGGGATTCACCATGTTTCATTGAAATGTACAGCTGTGTGTCATCCACATAGCAGTGAAAGTTAACATGATGTTTTCGAATGACATCCCCAAGAGATAAAATAAATAGTGAAAACAATAGTGGTCCTAAAATGGGAACTTGAGGAACACCGAAATATACAGTTAATTTGTCAGATGAAAAACCATTCACAGAGACAAACTGATATCTTTCCGACAGATAAGATCTAAATCAGGCCAGAACTTGTCTGTGTAGACCAATTTGGGATTCCAATCTCTCCAAAAGAATGTGGTGATCGATGGCATCAAAAGCAGCACTAAGGTCTAGAAGCACGAGGACAGATGCAAAGCCTCGGTCTGATGTCATTTTCCACCTTCACAAGTGCAGTCTCAGTGCTATGATGGGGTCGAAAACCAGACTGAAGCATTTCGTATACATTGTTTGTCTTCAGGAAGGCAGTGAGTTGCTGGGCAACAGCCTTTTCAAAAAAAATTGAGAGGAATGGAAGATTCGATATAGGCCGATAGTTTTTCACATTTTCTAGGGCAAGGTTTGGCTTTTTCAAGAGAGGCTTTATTACTGCCACTTTTAGTGAGTTTGGGACACATCCGGTGGATAGAGAGCCGTTTATTATGTTCAACATAGAAGGGAAAAGCAAAGGAAGCAGCTCTTTCAGTAGTTTAGTTGGAATAGGGTCCAGTATGCAGCTTGAAGGTTTAGAGGCCATGATTATTTTCATCATTGTATCAATAGATATAGTACTAAAACATTTGAGTTTCCGTCTTGATCCTAGGTCCTGGCAGAGTTGTGCAGACTCAGGACAACTGAGCTTTGAAGGAATACGCAGATTTAAAGAGGAGTCCATCATTTTCTTTCTAATAATCATGATCTTTTCCTCAAAGAAGTTCATGAATTTTTTACTTCTGAAGTGAAAGCCTTCCTCTCTTGGGGAATGCTGCTTTTTAGTTAGCTTTGCGACAGTATCAAAAATAAATCTTGGATTGTTCTTATTTTTCTCAATTAAGTTGGAAAAATAGGATGATCGAGCAGCAGTAAGGGCTCTTCGATACTGCACGGTACTGTCTTTCCAAGATAGTCGGAAGACTTCCAGTTTGGTGTGGCTAGAGTATAGAGACAAAGTGGAGTTGCAATTCAACGGTTCAGACACGAAACGCACAGTATGTGGCAGGGTCTGTAGACAATCCAGGACTATGAATGGAAAACCAGCCACATCGCGGACACCAACGTTCTTTGCCCGCTTTGAGGACAACACAGTGCCACCGAAGCGGCCCGCTACCAAAGACTGTGGGCTCTCCTTCTCCGTGGCAGATGTGAGTAAAACATTTAAACGTGTTAACCCTCTTAAGGCTGCCGGCCCAGACAGCATCCCCAGCTGCGTCCTCAGAACATGCACAGACCAGCTGGCTGGAATATTTACAGATATATTCAATCTCTCTCCATCCCAGTCTACTGTCCCCATTTGCTTCAAGATGGCCACCATTGTTCCTCTACCCAAGAATGAAAAGGTAACTGAAATAAATGACTATCGCCCTGAGGCACTCATTTCTGTCAAGTATTTGTAAGATATTTTTACAGTCGGTCTAATGTATGTAGCTAAACTCTACCATTTTGAAAAACAAATACTTTAGGCTGCCATTGTTGCTTTATGTCAAATAAAATAGTTATATTGCACAGTAATCATGTTTGGTGGCAGGATGTGCGCTAGTATCAGATCTTCTGGATATAAAACCCTGAAATGAATACAAAAAAGCTATGTTGTAAGTGAAATATTAGCTTTTGTCTGAAGACGAAAAAGACAGGAACTTGAAAAGCAAATTTGACCTAAACACTAACAAGGCATTGTTGTTGTTTGAACTGCATACTGCCCCTTTAAGAGCCAATGGATATATATCAAGATTAGGAACATTGAACAGTTTCCCAGATGGCAGATTGCATGTGTGTTTTAACATGAAAAAATATGCTTACATAAGTACATTAATGGGGTAATTGTTGATATCCATTCAAGGAAGTACATTCAGATTAGTACATTCAAATCTGATTACATTTCTGTTTGTAAACACACTGGGCCTCGCTGTCTTGCTTTATTACTGTTACAAACAATTATTACTGTGTGCAAGCTTGAGTCAGGCAGGTCCTGCTAATTGGTTGCCGGGACAGGTAGGAACCAATCAGAGCTGGAGGTGGATGTTGCAAGAGCCCCATAACCTGATTACCTCCTGATAACCTCGGCCTCCCCAGCCTCCTTGGAGTCAGTGGGATGGGTGAAGCACAAGTTATAGTGAACCCACAGCTGCTACAGTGAAACCGTAGAGAACAAAGGAGCATAGCTGATTTCTCGTCTCAAGTTAAATGAGCAGAGATAGATCACTTTTAAGACATGCCAGATAAGAGCTGTCCAGTGGGGAACCCCAATAGAGACTGCATGGACAGTACATGACAGATGACTTTTACAGCCATAGCTTAGAGAAGCCCTGTGCATGTGAGAGGTGGGTCGCGAGTTATGAGCATACACCTAGTCACAGACTAATTCTTCTTAAGTTTGAATGTTGGAGGACAATTTGGGTCACGAAAGGACAGTCTATTTCTCATTAGGGTCTGGAGCTGAACAAGTTTAATAAGAACCCCTGGCCTAGACCAGGGTTTCCCAAACTCAGGCCTGGGGCCCTTCCCGAGTGCACTTTTCTTTTTTTTTTTGCCCTAGCGCTACACAGCTGATACAAATAATCAAAGCTTGATGATGAGTTGGTTATTTGAATCAGCTGTGTATTGCTAGGACAAAAAAACTAAACGTGCACCCAGGGGGGCCCAGGACCGAGTTTGGGAAACCCTGGCCTAGAGCATTAAAACATGTCACCCCACAGACTGCCCGGCATCAAGTGCACCCTAATGTGAGGGTCCCCAGACTGAGACAATATTACATTCACGCAGAGTAAAAGGCTGAAAATGGTGCCCCATAGAGAGGAAATCACTTTCAATTACCAAAAACAATCAAAACAACATTTTAGTATTGATGTCACATTTTGTTTTAGGAACTGAGTCAAAATAACCACTGAGTAAACCTCTACGCAAAGAAATTGTTCTGATTTATGAATGCCTATCACTGGCAGTATATTACTGTGTCCAAATGAAGTTACAGGTCTGTGTGGCATTGTAAATCATACCATTTCAGCTGAGGTGAGAAAGAGCATTGATCCCTGACATTAGGATATAGCCATTGTCAAGCTGGCCCTGATGATTGCAAACAGTGGCAAAGAGGTAAAACCAAATTCTTAGTGATTAAATGAATACAGAAAACATACATACTGTAGCCACTAGCCACATAAGGAAGAGCTTCAATCCCTGGTAGCTGGACCTGTTCACTCAGGCTTAATGCATGCCAGGAGTATACAAAACATTAGGAACACCTTCCTAATATTGAGTTGCACCCCCTTTTGCTATCAGAACAGCTTCTATTCATTGAGGCATGGACTCTACAAGCTGTCAAGTGTTCCACAGGGATGCTGGCCCATGTTGACTCCAATGCTTCCCACAGTTGGGTCAAGTTGGCTGGAAGTCCTTTGGGTGTTGGACCATTATTGATACACAGAGGAAACTGTGGCGCGTGAAAAACCCAGCAGCGTGGCAGTTCTTGACACAAACCGGTGTAACTGGCAAATATACAGTACCATGTTCAAAGGCACTTACATCTTTTGTCTTGCCCATTCACCTTCTGATAGCACACATACACGCTCCATGTTTCAAGGCTTAAACATCCTTCTTTAACCTGTCTCCTCCCCTTCATCTACACTGATTGGAGTGGATGCAACAGGTCACATCAATAAGGGACCATAACTTCACCTGGATTCACCTGGTCAGTCTATGTCATGGAAATACCAGGTGTTCTTAATGTTTTGCATACTCAGTGTACAAAGTGACATAGATAGTGACAGAGGTCAAAACAGGTTTTGATATTAAATTAACACAATGCTGAAGTCGTGACTTAACGTTAATGAGCCAGACATCAAGGCATAAGCGATTAGCTCTACCCAAGGACCCGGGTCCCCTGTCACTCGTTTCCTACTGTCTTGGTAATTGCAAAAAATCCCAATAAAATCATCTTAAAAATAAAATAAAAACACAGCAAACATTCACAGCCGCATATCATACTGTAGTTTGTTGTTACTATACAGTGGTTGTATTTAGAATGAACATAAACAATCGACACAATTCAATAACTAAACTCAGCAAAACAGAAATGTCCTCTCACTGTCAACTGCGTTTATTTTCAGCAAACTTAACATGTGTAAGTATTTGTATGAACATAACAAGATTCAACAGCTACATAAACTGAACAAGTTCCACAGACATGTGACTAACAGAAATTGAATAACGTGTCCCTGAGCAAATGTGCGGTCAAAATCAAAAGTAACGGTCAGTATCTGGTGTGGCCACCAGCTGCATTAAGTACTGCAGTGCATCTCCTCCTCGTGGACTGCACCAGATTTGCCCGTTCTTGCTGTGATGTTACCCCACTCTTCCACCAAGACACCTGCAAGTTCCTGGACATTTCTGGGGGGAATGGCCCTAGCCCTCACCCTCTGATCCAACAGGTCCCAGACGTGCTCAATGGGATTGAGATCCAGGCTCTTCGCTGGTGTCACACTCTGACCTTTAATATCTCTGTTTTCTTTATATTTTGGTTAGGTCACGGTGTGACGAGGGTAGGTATGCTAGTTTTTGTATTGTCTAGGGTTTTCGGATGTCTAGGGGTTTTGTAGGTCTAGGTATGTTTATGTCTATGGTGGCCTGATATGGTTCCCAATCAGAGGCAGCTGTTTATCGTTGTCTCTGATTGGGGATAATATTTAGGTGGCCATTTTCCCTTTTGTGGGTTCTTGTTCTATGTTCAGTTGCCTGTCTGCACAATTCACGGTTTGTTTTGTTATTTTGTTAGTTTGTTCAGTGTTCATTCTTTTAATAAATTAGAATATACGCATAGCACGCTGCACCTTGGTCTCCTTGGTCTCCTTTGTATGACGGACGTGACAGCTGGCCATGGCAGAACACTGACATTCCTGTCTTGCAGGAAATCACGCACAGAACGAGCAGTATGGCTGGTGGCATTGTCATGCTGGATGGTCATGTCAGGATGAGCCTGCAGGAAGGGTACCCCATGAGGGAGGAGGAGGTCTTCCCTGTAACACACAGCATTGAGATTGCCTGCAATGAGTCAGTAGAAAGGCCTCTTTAGTGTCCTAATATTTCATAACTGTGGCCTTAATTGCCTACCGTCTGTAAATTGTTAATGTCTTAACCTTTCTAGGGCAGGGTTCCGCTCGACAACATTCCACTGAAAAGGCAACGAGCGAAATTCAAACATATTTTTTAGATCTATGTAACTTTCACACATTAACAAGTCCAATACAGCATATTTATTTATTTTATTTTACCTTTATTTAATCAGGCAAGTCAGTTAAGAACAAATTCTTATTTTCAATTACGGCCTAGGAACAGTGGGTTAACTGCCTGTTCAGGGGCAGAACGACAGATTTGTACCTTGTCAGCTCGGGGGTTTGAACTTGCAACCTTCCGGTTATATGAACGATAAACATCTTGTTAATCTACCCATCGTGTCCGATTTCAAAAATGCTTTACAGCGAAAGCACAACATATGATTATGTTAGGTCAGAGCCAAGTCAAAAAAACACAGCCAATTTTCCAGCCAAAGATAGGAGTCACAAAAAGCAGAAATATAGATAGAATTAATCACTAACCTTTGATGATCTTCATCAGATGACACTCATAGGATATCATGTTACACAATTCATGTACGTTTTGTTCAATAATGTACATATTTATATCCAAAATATCTCAGTTTACATTGGCGCGTTTATGTGCAGTAATGTTTTGATTCCAAAACATCCGGTGATTTTGCAGAAATACTCATAATAAACATTGATAAAAGATACAACTGTTAAAGATAGAATTAAAGATAGACTTAATGCAACCGCTGTGTCAGATTTCAAAAAAACTTTACGGAAAAAGCATAATCTGAGAACGGCGCTCAGAAACCAAAACAGCCAGAGGAATATCCTCCATTTTGGAGTCAACAAAGTTAGAAATAACACCATAAATATTCATTTACCTTTGATGATCTTCATCAGAAGGCACTCCCAGGAATCCCAGTTTGACAATAAAGGACTGATTTGTTCCATAAAGTTCCATCATTTATGTCCAAATGGCCACTTGTTGTTAGCGTGTTCAGCCCAGTAATCCATCTTCATGAGGCGCAGACACTTTGTCCAGACAAAAACTTGAAAAATTCCATTACAGTCCTTTAGAAACATGTCAAACGATGTATGGAATCAATCTTTAGGATGTTTAACATAAAACATCAATAATGTTCCAACCGGAGAATTCCTGTGTCTGAAGAAAAGCACTGGATCGAGAGGTAACTCTGTCGGGAGCGCGCGTCATGAGACCAAGGCACTCTGCCAGACCACTGACTAAAATAGGTCTCATGAGCCGCTCCTTTATAGTAGAATCCTCATTCAAGTTTCTGAAGACGGTTGACATCTAGTGGAAGCCAACTAGTGGAAGTGCAACTTTATCCATATCTCAATGTGTATTGAGTAGGCCAAGCTTTGAAAAACTACAAACCTCAGATGTCCCACTTCCAGGTTGGATTTTTCTCAGGTTTTCGCCTGCGATATGAGTTCTGTTATACTCACAGACATCATTCAAACTGATTTAGAAACTTCAGAGTGTTGTCTATCCAATACTAATAATAACATGCATATATTAGTATCTGGGACAGAGTAGGAGGCAGTTCATCCAAAAGTGAAAATGCTGCCCCCTATCCCAAAAAGGTTAAAGACCGTTCAACAGGTGCATGTTCATTAATGTTTATGGTTCATTGAGCAGGCATGGGAAACAGTGTTTAACTTTTTAGTGACAGGGGGCAGTAAGGGAATACTGGAGAAGAACTCCTTAACCTCTAGCATCGAGCAATCCCGTATCCGGGAGCGTAATCATAGCCTCAAGCTCATTACCATAACGCAACATTTCCTATTCATGAAAATCGCAAATGAAATGAAATAAATATATTCAAACACAAGCTTAGCCTTTTGTTAACAACACTGTCATCTCAGATTTTCAAAATATGCTTTAACCAAAGCTACCCAAGCATTTGTGTAAGAGCATTGATAGCCTAGCATAGCATTAAGCCTAGCATTCAGCAGGCAACATTTTCACAAAAACAAGAAAAGCATTCAAATAAAATCATTTACCTTTGAACAACTTCGGATGTTTTCACTGACGAGACTCTCAGTTAGATAGCAAATGTTCATTTTTTCCCAAAATATTATTTGTGTAGGAGAAATAGCTCCGTTTTGTTCATCATGTTTGGCTAAGAAAAAAAAATGAAAATGCAGTCACTTACAAGGCCGAACTTTTTTCCAAATTAGCTCCATAGTATCGACAGAAACATGGCAAACGTTGTTTAGAATCAATCCTCAAGGTGTTTTTCACAATTCTATTCGATGAAAAATCATTCCTGGCAGTCGGTTTCTCATCAGAGCCAAACGGAAAAATACTGCAGCTGGAGATTACGCAATAATTGCGACGGAGGACACCAAGCGACCACCTGGTAAATGTAGTCTCTTATGGTCAATCTTCCAATGATATGCCTACAAATACGTCACAATGCTGCAGACACCTTGGGGAAAACGTGGAAAAGGTAAGCTGACTCCTAGCTCCTCCACAGCCATATAAGGAGTCATTGCCATGAGGCGGTTTAAAAAAATGTGGCACTTCCTGATTGTATTTTTATCTGTTTTTTTTCTGTAACATCAGTTCTGTGGCACTCACAGACAATATCTTTGCAGTTTTGGAAACGAGTGTTTTCTTTCCAAACGAGTGTTTTCTTTCCAAAGCTGTCAATTATATCCATAGTCGAGCATCTTTTCGTGACAAAATATCTTGTTTAAAACGGGAACGTTTTTCATCCCAAAATTAAAAGAGCGCCCCCTATATCGAAGAAGTTAAAACTTCTTGCGACTAGAAACCGCCTCATGCCAATGACTCCTTATATGGCTGTGAATGAGCTACGAATGAGCTTACGTTTTCTACGTCTTCCCCAGGGTGTCTATAGCATTGTGACGTCTTTTTACGCATTTCTGTCGAAGAATAGCCGTAAGGGACCACATTTAGCAAGTGGTCACATGGTGTCTCCCGCAGAAAATCTTGCGTAAAATACTGAGGTAGCCATTTTTCCAATCGCTTCTTATGAGAAACCAATTGCCTCGACGGATATATTATCAAATATATATGTTAAAAACACCTTGAGGATTGATTCTAGACAACGTTTGCCATGTTTCTGTCGATATTATGGAGCTAATTTGGAAAAAAGTTTGCCGTTGTAGTTATAGCATTTTCCGGTCGATTTCTCAGCCAAGCATGATGAACAAACGGGAGCTATTTCGCCTACAGAAATAGTATTTTGTAAAAAAAGCAACATTTGCTATCTAACTGGGAGTCTCCTGAGTGAAAATATCCGAAGTTCTTCAAAGGTAAATTATTTAATTTGATTGCTTTTCTTATTTTCGTGAAAATGTTGCCTGCTGCCAGCAGAGCCTAGCATAGCATTATGCCATGATAAACTTACACAAATGCTTGTCTAGTGTTGGCTGTAAAGCATATTTTGAAAATCTGAGATGACAGTGTGATTAACAAAAGGCTAAGCTTGTGTTTCAATATATTTAATTTGCGATTTTCACGAATAGGAACATTTTCTAGGGGTATTTATGTCCGCTGCGTTATGCTAATTCGTTTGAGGCTATGATTACGCTCCCGGATCCGGGACTGCTAGTCGCAAAAGGTTAAGGGAATATTGGAAAAGAACTCCTTAAGGGAATACTGGAGAAGAACTCCTTAAGGGAATACTGGAGAAGAACTCCTTAAGGGAATACTGGAGAAGAACTCCTTAAGGGAATACTGGAGAAGAACTCCTTAAGGGAATACCGGAGAGGAACTCCTTAAGGGAATACTGGAGAAGAACTCCTTAAGGGAACACTGGAGAATAACTTCTTAAGGGAATACTGGAGAATAACTTCTTAAGGGAATACTGGAGATAAACCCCTTAAGGGAATACTGGAGAGGACATCCTTAAGGGAATACTGGAGAATAACTCCTTAAGGGAATACTGGAGAAGAACTCCTAAGGGAATACTGGAGAAGAACTCCTTGAGGGAATACTGGAGAAGAACTCCTTAAGGGAATACTGGAGAATAACTCCTAAGGGAATACTGGAGAAGAACTCCTTGAGGGAATACTGGAGAAGAACTCCTTAAGGGAATACTGGAGAATAACTCCTTAAGGGAATACTGGAGAGGAACTCCTTAAGGGAATACTGGAGAGGAACTCCTTAAGGGAATACTGGAGCACGGATCCTATGTTTGCTCCTTCCTTCTTTGCAACTCTATTTTCCCAAGACTACTTCCTAGTTCTTCTGCGATGCCTGGATTGCATCAACAATGCTACTTCCAACCATTCGGTCTGGTATTTGTCCCATACAAGGACCTATGTATTGACGAGTCCCTGGCATTCAGTCAATACATTCCCTCCAAAAGGCACAGGTTTGGGGTCAAGGTCTTTGTCATGTGTGACATGAAGACAGGATTTGTCCAGGACATTATAGTCTACACAGGGTCCACCACTGACATCCAACATTATGAGGGGCTTGGGGTGTCTGGGTCCGTGGTGATGACCATGCTGGCTCCTCATCTCAGCAAGGGACACACTTTGTATGTGGACAATTGTTACAGCAGTCACATACTCTTCCAGCATCTCTTCCAGCATCTGCTCTCCAACAGCACAGGGCCTGTAGCACAGTCAGGTCGAACAGGAAGGAGATGCCGGCATTTGGATGCAGGAAGATGCAGAGGGGGAGGTGGAGTTCAAGGAGAACGGTCAACAGCTGGCAGTAAATTGGCATGACAAACGAGACGTCCATGTCCTCTCCACTATCCATACAGCAACCATGTCAGCCACAGGGAAGGTGGAACACCTGGCCGGAGAGAGTAAGATCAAACCAGACTGTGTGCTTGACTATAAACACAAAATGGTGGCAGTGGAGAAGACTGACGTAATAAACAGATTTGTGCCATGAGTTCGGAAAACTACCAAGTGGTATAGAAATATGTTTTTCCGTCTGATCAATACTGCTGTCTTCAATGGCCACATTGTTCTCTGTCAGCTACCAGGTGAGATGATTACTGAATACGTTTTTTTGTAATTGGACATACAGTTCACATACAAATTACATACAACACCATAATGCGATTATATTGACAATATCTCACCCCCCTTCCCACTCCCTCGTCATCCTCTCCACTCACTCATCCTCCCCACTCTCTCCCAATAGGTGAGGTGATTACATACCAAAAGTACAGAGAGAATCTCATGAGAGCTCCTGGAGGAGCGTCAAACCCCTCGGCGTCCATACACTGGGGGTTGTCCTGCTGCAGACAATCCCCTGCGCCTCTCTCTACGGTATTTTTCCCTCCGATGTCCCTGAAACTGCAGTTCCGTATCGTAACTGACTTCGGTGGGCAAATGCTCTCCTTCGATGGCGACTGGCATGCTGGAGAAGTGTGCTCCTCACAGTTGACTCTCCATTTCAACTGTACCGGGCAGATGGCAGACAGCATGTGGGCGAGCAGTATGCTGATGTCAATGTTGTAAACAGAGTGCCCCATGGTGGTGGTGGAGCTATGGTATGGGCAGGTATAAGCTACGGACAAATTGCATTTTATCGATGACGATTCGAATCCACAGAGATACTGTGACGAGATCCTGAGGCCCGTTGTTGTGCTATTTCTCAGCCACCATAACCTAATGTTTCAGCATGATAATGTATAGCCCCATGTCTCAAGGATCTGTTCACAATTGCTGGAAGCTGAAAATGTCCCAGTTCTTCCTTGGCCTGCATTTTTTCCAGACATGTCACCCATTGAGCATGTTTGGGATGATCTGGATCGACGTGTATGACAGCGTGTTCCAGTTCCCGCCAATAGCCACCAATTTTGTACAGCCACTGAAGAGGAGTGTGACAACGTTCCATAGGCCACAATCAACAGCCTGATCAACTATGTGAAGATATGTTACAATGCATGAGGCAAGTGGTGGTCACACCAGATGTGACTGGTTTTCTGATCCAAGCCTCTACCTTAAGGTATCTGTGACCAACAGATGCATATCTGTATTCCCAGTGGTGAAATCGATTGATTAGGGCCTAATACAGTAAAAAAAAAAAAAAATTGGGCCGGTTCTGATCTGACTGGTAATGTATCAAATGTCTGCGTACTGTACTTGACCTGGGGAATCCAGGGGGGGGGGGGGGGTGCGTGCTTTTGCTGTTTTGCTGTCTTTTGCTGAGAAGTTGTCTGGCTCATCTAATCCTTGTCTTAAATTAGCAAAGCATGCCTCTAACGTACGTTGACCGCCACAGTGAAATGGGCTACTTTTATGTGAATTAATAAGATGCACCTCAATTCAAACTGTTGTTTGAAAATAAAAGTGTTGTTTGAGAATCATTTGAAATTGACAAGTTGAAACATAGCCTATTGGGGTGGCAGGTAGCCTAGTGGTTAGAGCGTTGGACTGGTAACCGAAAGGTTGCTAGATTGAATCCCCAAGCTGACAAGGTAAAAATCTGTCGTTCTGCCCCTGAACAAGGCAGTTAACCCACTGTTCCTAGGCCGTCATTGAAAATAAGAATTTGTTCTTAACTGACTTGCTAAATTGAAAAATAAATACATAGCCTATAGTGAATTAGCAGGCTTGGTTTGAGGGCAGCATGGGTTAACTGTCCTGTTTTGGAACAATGAGCACATTTTGACATCACTCGCATAAAAAATCATGCTGAGGGGACTGAGATATTTGGAACTCACATGTGAAAAGGTTCATTCACCATTCAGTAACACTCAAAGACAGTGTGTTTGTGTGTTTGTGCGTGAGTGTGTGGTGTGTGTGTGTGTTTGTTTGTGTGAATGTGTGTGTGTATGTGTTTGGGTTTGTGTGTGTGTGTGTGTGTGTGTGTGTGTGTGTACGTGTTTGGGTTTGTTTGTGTGGATGTGTGTGTGTGTGTTCAGTATTCACACTGGAAATAATTTGCTTTCTAATTAAGTGGATCAGAATTAATCAAATACATGTTTTGCGTTGGAGGAAAACTAAAACACACTTGTAGAAAATCCTGTGTGTCTGTGTGTGTGATCTCATTACAAAACTAATTAAAACGGGTTTAATTAATGAAGGGACGAGAAAATATGTTCTTATCAGGGATATGAGTTAAATTAGTGCCACTCAAAATCCATATGATTATAAAGATGTACGCATGAAAGCACGAGCACACACAAAAACGCATAAGCTGCACACAATCACAACACACACACAAATACACACACACTTGTGTCACATACATTAGGCAGTTCTACTAACCCTTCCTAATACAAGTTAACAGAGCTTATTCAGCTGTTTATACCAGGCAGGTCACCAGTGATACGGTATTTCATGTCCATCCATGTCTGAGGACGTTGGGAGATGACGTGGAAACCAGCCACTAGGGGCAACAGTGAGTTCTGTTACCTTCAAGTCGCTGCAGCGCATCATCACAAATATGTGATTGGAACAGTAGCAACAGAATTTATGATGCAACAATTGCGTCTAAACAACGTTGTTGTCTGAAAAGCATCTAAACATTGTTTTGTACTGATGCGAAATAAAGCTCTTCACAACTGTATTGATCAATTTAACCTTTTATTGTAAATGACAAATGTAAACTTCGTCATCCAAGCATCACACGGAACACATCCACAGCCAAACTCATTTCATAAACCAGTCTAAATAACAGGTTACCCTGACAAAAACATAAGTTAGCGACCTAACAGCTAAACTTGTTTACAATGTACCACATCTCTGGGGGGCATAAGGGAGAAATGTAATATTGTTTAGAAAATACAGCACCAGCTAAATTCTTTATGATGGCAGCCATGTTTGTTAATGTTTTACAAGTGAAAACTCCCTAATCCATTAATTAAAAGATACAAATAAACAAAGTCAAAGATGGCTCTGCCAATTGCCTGAAAATGTTAACTTAGTTTGGTCACCTTTCAGCATATTATAAATCTTTGATTTATGTGTTACAGTGTAGTCAAGAACCGGAGCACGTGACTTGACAAGTCGTTTACAGTTTAGACTAAATGTTATCACCTCACAGATCATCACCGCAAATACAGGCCTACTGCCTAGCCAAATCGTAGCAAAACAGCTGAACAGCGTTGCCAGATTTGACTGAATCCATTTTAGGGGGTTTTGTGGAGGGTGTCATTTCATTTGTGAGGGTTTTTCAAGTCCATTGGGGGAAGAAATGAGAAAGGTATCATGGGGGGATAATCAAATCAAACCAAATGTTATTTGTCACATGCGCTCAATACAACACCTTACAGTGAAATGCTTACTTACAAGCCCTTAACCAACAATGCAGTTTTAAGTAATGAATAGATAAATCAAAAATAAAAGGGTAGCAGCAAAATATCAGTAGCGAGGCTACTGACTATACGGAGGGTACAGAGTCAATGTGCGGGAGCACAGGTTAGTCGAGGTAATTGAGGTAATATGTACACTGTACATGTAGGTAGATTTTATGTGACTATGCATAGATAATGAACAGAGAGTAGCAGCAGCGTAAAAGAGGGGGTCTGTGTAGCCATTTGATTAGCTGTTCAGGAGTCTTAATGGCTTGGGGGTAGAAGCTGTTAATTAAGAAGCCTTTTGGACCTAGACTTGGCGCTCTTGTACCGCTTGCCGTACGGTAGGAGAGAGAACAGTCTATGACTAGGGTGGCTGAAGTCTTTGAACATTTTTAGGGCCTTCATCTGACCATCTGATATAGAGGTCATGGATGGCAGGAAGCTTGGCCCCAGTGATGTACTGGGCCATACGCACTACCTGTAGTGCCTTGCGGTCAGAGGCTGAGCAGATGTCATACCAGGCAGTGATGCAACCAGACAGGATGCTCTCGATGGTGCAGCTGTAGAACTTTTTGAGGATCTGAGGACACATTGCAAATCTTTTCAGTCTTCTGAGGGGAATTAGGCTTTGTCGTGCCCTCTTCACGACTGTCTTAGTGTGTTTGAACCATGATATTTTATTAGTGATGTGGACACCAAGGAATTTGAAGATTTCAACCTGAATGGGGGCATGCTCGGTCCTCCTTTTCCTGTAGTCCACAATCATCTTCTTTGGCCTGATCACATTGAGGGAGAGGTTTTAGTGCCAGCATCAGTTTGTGGTGGTAAATAGACAGCTATGAAAAATATAGATCAAAACTCTCTTGGTAAATGGTGTGGTCTACAACCTATTGTGAGATACTCTACCTCAGGCGAGCAAACTGACTTGTTGGTACACTGTTTATACAAAAGTATGTGGACACCCCTTCAAATGAGTGGATTAGGCTATTTCACATCCGTTACTGACAGGTGTAAAACATTGAGCACACAGCCATGCAATCTCCCTAGACAACCATTGGCAGTAGAATGGCCTTACTGAAGAGCTCTGTGACTTTCAACATGGCACCCTCTTAGGATGCCACCTTTCCAATAAGTCAGTTCAGAAAATTGTCTGCCCTGCTAGAGATGCCCCGGTCAACTGTAATGTTGTTATTGTGAAGTGGAAACATCTAGGAGCAACAACGGCTCAACCGCAAAGTGTTAGGCCACACAAGCTCACAGAACGGGACCGCGAGCACTGAAGTGCGTAGCATATAAAAATCGCCTGACCTCGGTTGCATCACTTACTACTGAGTTCCAAACTTCCACTGGAAGCAACATCGGCACAAGAACTGTTCATCGGAGCATCATGAAATGGGTTTCCATGGCCGAGCAGCCGCACACAAGTCTATCACCATGCCCAATGCCATCTGTCGGCTGGAGTGGTGTAAAGCTCACCGGCATTGGACTCTGGAGCGGTGGAAAAACGTTCTCTGGAGTGATGAATCAAGCTTCACCATCTGGATGTCCAACGGACGAATCTAGGTTTGGTGGATGGCAGGAGAATGCTACCTGCCCCAATGCATAATGCCAACTGTAAGGTTTGGTGGAGGAGGAATAATGGTCTGTCGCTGTTTTTCATGTTTCAGTCTAGGCCCCTTGGTTCCAGTGAAGGGAAATCTTAACGCATACAATTACATTCTAGACGATTCAACAAGCAGGTGTCCACACACTTTTGGTCATGTAGTGTACAATAGTTAATTATTCCCCTGATCTCTGACTTCTGACTTCTTTGTATTCACGACAACTGGGAACTTGGGAAAAAACTAGCTCCGACTGAGAAAAATAGTTTGTACTGTCATCCAACTCGGGAGCTTGGGCCTCTTTCTAGAGCTCTGAGCTCTAGAGCTCTCTAAATCAGTTGAGTAAACCATCTCTTCACCTCGTTTTGTTATAACATCTTTGGTCTGACAGACACTTTCGTGACTTCCAGAATTTCAACAAACATGGCACACATAGCTGGAAAACAGCTTAGCATTAGCTCATCATAATCAGTCCAACCTTCAAAAATGTATTTTTAACACATATGTGTCCATTACAATCAATGCAGGAATCGGAAAGCATGATTAGTCACCGTTACTTGAAAACATTAATAAAACAGTAAATATATTATGCTTCATGCTACAGTAGAAATTACAATACAATATACAGAAAATAAGCCACTTGCTTTGATAGGAATGCACACATGTCCAAAGTTATTATTTGTAAGGAAAACAACAATGAAGGCAATGCGGGTGCCAGCCAGAAAATGTGCCAGGGGGAAAAAGTTTGTACAGGTCCTGTTCTGACTAGTCCTGTGCAAATTTCTTCATACTTGAGCTGGGGAAATACTGGGGAATTGATTGGGCTCTTGCCGACCAGCTCAGTAAAGCCTCAAACATAAACTGTCCGCAACAGTGAAATGGGATACTTCTTATGTGAATTAATGAGGAGGCAGAACACACCTCAATTCAAACTGTAGGAAATTGTTTCAAATTGACAAGTTAAAATATAGACTATAGATAATTAGCAGGCATCACACCTTGATTTGAGGGAAGCTCGGGTTAACCGCCCTGTTGCGTAACAATCACATTTTGGAACAGTGAGTGGATTCGGTCATCACCCGCATAACAACACTCACGCTGGAGCAACAGTTAGAGCTATTTGGAACTCACACAAGAAAATATTAAGAATTCAGAGTTAATACCAAAACTTAACCTTCGAACAATACAGAATTAATCAAACACCCTGAAATTTGACGTTTTTAACAACTTCACAATTTGACGCTTGAGAAACATGGATGATGTGAGAGCTTATTGGTTTATACTGTTTATGTTATTACAAAATACAGAATGTGTGAGAATGGTTGATTTGTATTCCTTCGTTTTTTCCTCTCTCTTCATTATTTTCACTTACTGTACACACATCTAAGAACACCCACAAGTGAGGAAACTACCTTCCATTCAATTGTTGCAAAGACTGTTGAGGATGTCACAGGCTGTCATTGGTCACCGAGAGAGAGAGATAAAGAGCGAGAGAGATAGAGATAAATGAAAAAAGAGAGAAAGAAATAAAGAGAGTGAAATAAATAGAGAGATATAAATAGAGAGAGAGATAAATGAAGAGTGAGAGGTAAATAAAGAGAGAGCAAGAAAGAGGGAGAGATAAAGAAAGAAATAAAGAGAGAGAAGTAATGAGAGAAATGGAGAGAGAGAAGCAGAGAGAAATTAAGAGAAAGAGAAGTAAAGAGAGAGATAAATAGAGAGAGAGAGAGAAAGAGAGAGAAGTAGAGAGGAAAATAAAGAGAGAGAGAGAAATAGAGAGAGAAGTAAAAAGAGAAATTAAGAGAGAGGTAGAGAGAGATAAATAGGAGAGAGAGAGAAATAAAGAGAGAGAGATGGAGAGAGAAATAAAGAGAGAGATAAATAAAGAGAGAGAGAGAGAGAGAAAGAGAGAAGTAGAGAGAGAGAAGTAAAAAGAGAAATTAAGAGAGAGAGAGAGAGAAATAAAGAGAAAGAGAGATAAATAAAGAGAGAGAGAGATAAATAACCAGACCACTGCACCACCAAGGAGCCCAAGACCCATTCAACACCACACCAGACCCAGCGCACCCCACAGGTCCCACCCACCACCAGAGCATCACCACTTCCATCGGCTTAGCCGGACCGGGCCCAGCCTACTACCACGCACCAGGCCACCACCCCTACCAGACCAGAGAGGAAGCCCTAAGGCCCAGAACTGGCCATCCTCCTCTCCACAGGGCCCAACAGCAGGACCAGCGCAGCTACGCAGAGGTCGTCAGAGGACAGGAGAACCCTGTAGGATTAAGTGAGATTAAACAGCTCCTCCAATGCATCTTCACTAAACTGCACTAAACACAAACGGACACACACACACACACACCTATTGTACTAGAATTGACATGTTCAATGAATAGGAATATTTATATATATATATATAACAGAAAAAATGTTTGCTGTTATCCTGTTTGTCTCACTCTTAACTTATTAGTTAGTAGTTACTGTACTGCTGACTGCAACATGAAATCACTATCAGTTAGCATGTGGAACATTCAGGGCCTAAACTCATCAACCTTTGGACTGACAACAAAAATCTTAAAGATGTTGACGTTGTAACGGCTTTCTTCCTCGTCCTCTGAGGAGGAGAAGCGAAAAGGATCGGAGGACCAAAGCGCAGCGTGGTTAGTGTTCATCTTTTTAATAAGAAACTGAACACTTCAAAAATACAAAACAACTAAATGACAACCGAAACAGTTCTATCTGGTGCAGACACACAAAGACTGAAAATACAAAGGAACTGAAACACAAAGGAAAACAGGCTACCTAAATATGGTTCTCAATCAGGGACAATGATAGACAGCTGCCTCTGATTGAGAACCACATCAGGCCAAACACAGAAATAGAAAATATAGAAAAACTAACATAGACTGCCCACCACAACTCACGCCCAGACCATACTAAATAAAGAAAAAACAAAGGAATAAAGGTCAGAACGTGACAGACGTCATCATTCTGCAGGAGACATGGTGTAAGGCTGACGTTGTCACTCACTGTCCCACAGGCTACAGAGAGGTAATTGTGCCGTCACAAAAACACAGCTCTGTCAATAGAGGCAGAGACTCTGGAGGATTGATCATTTGCTACAAATCCGAACTACAACATCTAATTGATCCCTCAAAATTGTCAAATATCACATTTGGTTGAAACTGAAAAAATAACTTGTACTGACAGAAAAAGATGTGTTCCTTTGCGCAATATACATCCCCCTCAGAATCCCCATATTACTCAGAGGAGATCTTCCCCACCCTTGAGGAAGAGATGTGCCATTTCCAGGCAGAGGGAAATGTGCTCATCTGCGGGGACGCAAATGCACGCACAGGAACACTACCTGATCTAACGAGCATATGAGGGGACAGCTTTATAACAGGCCATAGTGTCTCTAACTGTCTTAATCTCCCCCATAGAAACAACAGTGACAGCACCGCCAACAAAAACGGAAGGGATCTTTTGCAGCTCTGTAGAAGCCTGGGTCTGTACTTTGTCAATGGTAGGTTACGGGTGAACTCTTTGGGGAGATTCGCCTACTGCTCACCTCTTGGCCACTGTACAGTATGATCACAGACGTTGACCCTTTCTCTCTCAGCTCATTCACTGTCAAGCCACTAACACCTCTGTCTGATCACAGCCAAATTACGTTGTTCCTCAAAAGAATAGACATGGAAACAACCACACATTCACAGCCCAGTAAGCTGCACAACATCAGAAGTTCATACAGATGGGCCCAAAACAGCACAGAAGAATACCAGAAAGCAACCTGGAACCAAAATATCCAAGCACTCTTAGATAACTTTCTGGATACCACATTCATTCACAGTAAGAAGGCATCAATCTGGCAGTACAAAACATCAACTATATATTCAGGCAAACGGCAAAAGAAGCACAACTGAAATTGATAAAAAACAAAACAAAAAAGACCACAGATGACAACTGGTTTGATGCAGATTGTAAAATTATAAGGAATAAACTTAGAACACTATCCAACCAAAAGCACAGAGACCCAAATAATGGTGAATTACGCCTTCATTACTGTGAGACTTTAAAACTCTATAAACGTACCCTCAGAACCAAAAAAAGCACAGTACAACAGCAAGCAGCTGACACTAATTGAGGAGTCCATAAACACACACAACTCCTGGCAAAATTGGAAAAAACGAAAAAAAATCTAAACAAGAGGAATTTGCGATACAAAATGGTGACATATGGACAACCCATTTTAAAAACTCTACAACACCTTTCAAATTGACACAAACGCAGAACGCTAAATTCATGAGAAGTTGAATGGATTAGAAAAATCTATAAAGGACAATCAAAATCCACTGGACTCCCCAATTACTGACCAGGAGCTCTATAAGAAACTTCAGGCTCTCACATTTAAAAACACATGCGGACCTGATGGCATCCTAAATGAGATGCTCAAACTCACTAGTGCAACATTTCAATTGGCTATATTAAAACGGTTTAATTTGATCCTGAGTGTAGGTTATTTCCCTGACATCTGGAATTAAGGACTCATAACCCCAATCTTTAAGAACGCAGACAAATTTGACCCTAACAATTACACAGGCATTTGTGTGAACAGTAACCTGGGGAAGGTTTTCGGTAGTATTATAAATGTAAGAGTTCTAAACTTCCTTAATAAGCACAATGTCTTGAGTAAAAGCCAAATTGGATTTATACCAAAACATCGCACAACTGATCATATTTACACCCTACACACCCTGATAGATAAACATGTCCACCAAAATAATACCGAAATATACGCTTGCTTTGTCGACTTTCAAAAACCATTTGATTCTATTGGCATACAATGCCAATGCATACAATGTTCTACAATGTTATTGAAAGTGGTGTAGGGGGTAAAACATATGACATAGTTGAATCAATGTATACTGACAATACGTGCAGCATTCAAATTTGTAAGAAAATAACAGAATTCTTTAACCAGGGGCGGGGCCTTCGCCAGGGTTGCAATCTGAGCCCTGCACTCTTCAATATTTACATTATCGAATTGGCCACTATTCTAGAAAAATCCTCAGCCCCTGGTGTTAGTCTCCACAATTCAGAAGTTAAATGCCTACTCTTCGCAGATGACCTATGGCTGCTGTCACCCACAGCACATGGCCTACAGCAGAGCCTGGACCTGCTAGAGCAGTACTGCCAGACCTGGGCCCTGGCAGTAAACCCCCAAAAGACTAAAATAATGATTTTTCCAGAGAAGATCCAGATCAGGGAATTAGACCAAAGTTCTCAATTGGTACAAAATACTGTATATTGAGTACTGTACACACTACAATTACTTAGGTTTAAAAATAAGCTCAACTGGACATCTTAATGAGGCAGTGAATGAGCTGAGAGAGAAAGCATGCAGGGCATTCTACGCCATTAAAAAGCTAATTGAAATTGAAATACCTATTCAAATTTGGCTAAAACTAATTGAATATGTCATGGGGTCCAATTCCAAAACAAGATTTCATCAAATGAGACAAACACCCCATTGAAGCCCTGCATGCAGAGTTATCTAAGATTCTCCTACATGTCCAGAGGAAAACTACAAACAATGCATGCAGGGCAGAATTAGGCCAATATCCACTCATAATAAAAACTCAAAAAAGAGCAATTAAGTTTTGGAAACATCTAAAATACAGTGACCCCCTCTCATATCATTACCAAGCCCTGCAATGCCAAGAGCTGAGCAAAGAAAAGTGTACCCTCATCCAGCTGGTCCTGGGGCTGAGTTCACAAACCTGTTCTACTAACACGCTGAAGCCTCAGGACCAGAACATCCAATCAATCAGGATAAACCGAATTACAACACAGTCAAAACAAAACTATATTGCTTATTGGGAAACACAAACACAAACACAAGCACAAAGCAAAATGCAGTGCTATCTGGCCCTAAATCGACAGTACACCGTGGCTAAATATTTGACCATGGTTACTGATCAAAACCTTAGAAAAACCTTGACAAAGTACAGGCTCAGTGAGCACAGCCTTGCAATTGAGAAGGTTAGACACAGGAAAACCTGGCACCCTGTAGAGGAAAGGCTGTGCAACCACTGCACAACAGCAGAACCTGAGACGGAGCTGCATTTCCTGACAAAAATATAAAAAGAATAGAGTGTCATTTTCCCAAATTTGAAACCCTTATTCAAGGTTGTTGGGGGAGGACGCAGAGAGCTGTGGGTTGGCAGCGCACTACATTGCTGCCCGCCATAAGTTAAGGGACAGTGTATGACAGACCAACCAACCTGCACATGTACTCTACTGTATGCTTATTGTTATTGTTGAATGTATGGTTATTTTGACACTTGGTTATTGTTGTTACGGTTGTCCCGTTGACAATTTTGATTCTCATTTTAATTTATTTTTATATTGTAAAGCTTTGGCAACGCACGCCTCTATGAAGAGGGAACGCAACACCCTGCTACAACTAAACTCTCTGTGAAGTGAAAGAGGTATGGACTGTAGGTGTGAGTAAGGATGACAGACAGAATGTGGTACCGTTTTACAAGGACTTTATTCCTGTACACGGTAATATGGGGAAAAGGGGCTGGACGGAACCAAAGCAAAGAAAGTAAATCTCAAAGCCCCCCCTCTCCTATCTTACCTGCCTACCCACCACTTACCTAATTTAGCACCACCTGGTGCCCTAACCAAAATACAGGGGGTGGTCCGCCCAGGTCTTACCTAGTGTACCTAGACAATGAATATACTACGGGTATATGTATGCCCGCGGGCCTCTTGCCTAAGCACTCCCAAGGTGCCTTCCCCTTTCCCCCTGGGAACAAATGAAACAGGATATTAAACAATTTCACAAACAAACAAAGGACATCAACTAAGCTCTACCTGAGCAACAAACTCACAAAACATACCAACTCTCAGCAATGAACTCCCAGCAAAATCAACCTCTATCAAAATCTCTCTGTAATGACCTCCAAGCAAATCTCTCTCAGTAATCCCTACCTCCAAAATCTCTCTAGCAAAATCTCTCTCAGCAATCCCTACCTCCAAATCTCTCTAGCAAAATCTCTCTCAGCAATCCCTACCTCCAAATCCCTCTAGCAAAATCTCTCTCAGCAATCCCTACCTCCAAATCTCTCTAGCAAAATCTCTCTCAGCAATCCCTACCTCCAAATCTCTCTCTCCTGAACAGAACACTGGCTTTTATATAGCTTCAGAATGAATGTAACTGGAGACAGCTGTGTCTTGACGAGGAGGCGGGGTCAGCTCTCCAATTAGCCCTGGAGTCGACCAATCAGCAGCTTGAGGGATTTCAGGAAGCCATTTCCTGAAATAAAACACATGCAAATACACAAACTACAACACATAAACTGGGGAACGTAACAAATACGTACATTGTTACGTCATGCCAAAAAAGCGAATTGAATTGAATTAAATAAAGGGAGAGAGAGATAAATAGAGAGAGATGAATAAAGAGAGACAGATAAATAAAGAGAGATAGAGAGAGAAGTAGAGAGAGAAGTAAAAATAGATATTAAGAGAGAGAGAGATAAATAAAAAGAAAGATAGAGAGATAAATAAAGAGAGAGAGAGATAAATAAAGAGAGAGAGAGAGAGAGAGAGAGAGAAAAAAGAGAGAGAAAGAGTGATAAATAAAGAGAAAGAGAGATCAATAAAGAAAGAGAGAAATTGTATTTATTTTATTTTATTTAACCTTTATTTAACTAGGCAAGTCAGTTAAGAACAAATTCTTATTTATAATGTGGGGACAGGGGTTGGGATTAAACAATATAGGACAAAACACACATCACGACAAGAGAGACAACACTGCATAAAGAGAGACCAAAGACGACAACACAGCATGGTAGCAACACATGACAACACAGCATTTTAGCAAAACAAAACATGACAATAACATGGTAGCAACACAACATGGCAGCAGCATAACATGGTAGCAGCACAAATCATGGTACAAATAATATTTGACACAGACAACAGCACAAAGGGCAAGAAGGTAGAGACAACAATACATCACGCAAAGCAGCCACAACTGTCAGTAAGAGTGTCCATGAGTCTTTGAATGAAGAGATGGAGATAAAACAGTCCAGTTTGAGTGTTTGTTGCAGGCCGTTCCAGTCGCTAGCTACAGCGAACTGAAAATAGCAGAGACCCAGGGATGTGTGTGCTTTGGGACCTTTAACAGAATGTGACTGGCAGAACGGTATGTGGAGGATGAGGGCTGCAGTAGATATCTCAGATAGGGGGGAGTGAGGTCTAAGAGGGTTTTATAAATAAGCATCAACCAGTGGGTCTTGCGACGGGTATACAGCGATGACCAGTTTACAGAAGAGTACAGAGTGCAGTGATGTGCCCTACAAGGAGTGATTACGATAGAGGAAACCAAGTATAGATTTAACTTTAGCCTGCAGCTTTGATATGTGTTGAGAGAAGGACAGTGAGATGTATGTATGTATGAGATGACTACCTCAAGCTCTAAACCCTCAGAGGTAGTAATCACACCGGTGGGAGAGGGGCATTCTCCTTACCAAATCAAATCAAATTGTATTTGTCACATGTGTATACAACAGGTGAAATGCTTACTTGCAAGCCCTTAACCAACAATGCAGTTTTAAGAAAATACCCCCAAAAAAGTAAGAGATCAAAATAACAAATAACAAGTAATGACCTTTGTTTTGGAGGTGTTCAGATCAAGGTTAAGGGCAGAAAAAGCTTGTTGAACACTAAGAAAGCTTTGTTGTAGAGCATTATAACACAACATCCGGGGAGGGGCCAGTTGAGTAAAAGACTGTATCATCTGCATATAAATGTGGTTGATGTAAATTGAGAAAAGCATATTTAATATAGAACAAGAGAACTAAAGAGCAAGAGAGAGAGAGAGAAATGAAGAGAAAGAGTGTGAGAGATAGAATGTATAGAATATGTGTGGAGGTGTGTGCAATAGCCGGATAGATGTTTTGGAGAGTAAGGTGCAGAGGGCACTCTCTTCCCCCTACAGAGATCTCTCCTGTGGGGTAGACAGTGATAGCATGTGTGATAGCATGTCCCCTTCCTTCCAGAACCATCCAACAATCCCCAATTCTCCAACTCCTGTTGGCCACTGACGCCCCTGCTCAGACACACAGATACAAACACATAAAATGCGCACACGCGCACACACACCCACACAATCGATGACAAGTCCTGAGACAGCCCCTGTGTCTACCCCCATACTTAAATGAACAGCGATTTAGGACGGTTCATCACTCTACTCAGAAGGCATGTAGGTTTGTGTGTAGGCTCCACCTTAGGTGCTTAGACGCAAGCTTGGACTCTTGAGTGAATTGGTTGCTTGGCAAAACTCAGCTACAGCATCCAAAGCCTTTGTCTCCTACTCACAACGCACACAAATCAGCTTAGGCAATATTGAAAATGTCTGATTGTCGTTAATTCCTGAGATATTGCTTTGGTTTATTAAAAAAGAAAAAGAAAAGAAACAACAAATACAATCTATTCTCCACATTGCTCCCTTTGGTGGCTCCCACTCGCTCTGAACAAACACATTAAATGTGAACTTTGATTTGCCTGGCGTATTCCTAGACGAGCATCAGGGAAGTCACGTTTGGTATCGAGTTCCGGCATCATTAGGGTGATAAGTTAATATGACCCGAATCTGTGTCATGAATCCATTTAGAATTTAGAGCCATTTAGAGTCAAGACAAAAGAGGGGAACAAACTTTTTTTATACATTTTTTCCCTAACTGTATGCTGGTGTTCTCATCCAAAAGCGGTGGTGGTTTACAGTGGCCTGGTTTCGGCTGCATGGGCTTTCCACAACAGTAATGTTGGGCAGTGGACTGTTTTGCAGTCAGCTAGCATTACTGACACAATAAGCTGCAACAATGACGCAACAAAAGAGTCTGGACTTTAAAGGACTGTTCCTTCAGTAGGAACTCCACCTCTAATAGGTTTTCAGATAAACCAAGATCTATGTCATTGTGCTTGATATTTTTCTAATTAATGTGGTGTGTGAGGAGTTCAAATATTTGGATGTAGCAGTGTTCTATCAAAGAATATTTTCATGATATGATGTTAAATGTGTTGTTTGAATTATTTATGAAGAGATTGAGCTTATTGAATCAAAATAGTACTAAATGAAGTTCTCTTTCTTAAAATTAAGAAAACATAACAATATTATTGTTCAATATAACTTTATTTGTTTATCATACATTTCACACAAACCTCAAACCGTGGCCATGTGTTTCTCCTCTCATCTCCTCTCCTCTCCTCTCCTCTCCTCTCCTCTCCTCTCCTCTCTTCTCCTCTCTTCTCCTCTCCTCTCCTCTCCTCCTTCCCCCTCCCCCAGTGAAGGCCAGCTCAAACTAGATGTGTGGACACACCCGATATTGTCTGCCACTAATCCTGTCTTGGCAGAGAGCCTAAACCAACACCTCCAAGTTGGCTCCAGGGCATGCTGCCCCCTAGCTGCCCAGAGACGAGGGGACCAGGCTGGGAAGGGGTCGGGATTAGAGGGGGCCTGGGCATGATGGCTCTGCTACAGACATAATGCTGGCAGTCAGACAACAGACACTGACCAAGACAAATCTATCCTACACAAACACACACACACACACACACACACACACACACACACACACACACACACACACACTATAACTCTAAAGTTGATTATAGGTCCTGAAAAACAGTTTCAAGTATAAAACAACGGGTCATTCTAATTCTGGATTTTGATTGGTTAATATCTAATTCCAGCCACTGTCTATTCCACAAGTTACCACAGGCTAAATCTATGATGTTGAAATGCCCATTTACTCTATTCTGTCTGACTACACAATCCACTGTCTCAACAGCCCAGGCAGGAAAGTAATACACTTGATCTCCACTATAAAAAGCATCCAATGTATCTCCAATTTATTTTAGACCAGCAATCGGTTTTCAACAGTGGAGATTTGTATTTACCCTGCTTCTCCGACATTTGCAACATTGTTTCAATAATGAAATTAGATCTCCAGCTATCCCATATTAATTAATGAACGTGTCATTTCGGGCGAGACGGAGAGGCAGCTTTTCTCAGCCTGTACAAAACATGAATCAGCATAGTTTTATGGCTATATACAATGAAATGCCAATAGAAAAACAAGAAATGCAGATAGTTTGCCGTCATACCAGCTGCAGTTTGAAGTGACTGTGTTAGCTGTGTAGTTGGCTAGCTCCCCTGAACAATGTCTTGGAGAGAGAGCACATTTTCTATGCCAGATGAAATCACACATCATTAGCTCATTGTTATGGATGTATCCCACAAAACAAATCACTAAAAAACAGCTTAAACAAATGCAAATGCACCTACTTTGCTGTAGTTCTGGCTGCACTGTTTGACGTGACTGTTGGCTAGCTAGCAAGCAAGGGATAATAATGTTGCCAGCCATCAAAGCAACGGAAATTTTGAACGAACGTCTGGGTCGTGTGCATAAATTTAGAACAAATAGACTTAACGACTGGGTCGCATCTCTGGCAAACAAACTGTTGTGTGTAAGGACTATATCTCGTGAAAGGATAAAATAGTATGAATAATTCATCAAAGTATTTAGTTTTAATGAAAATACGTCAATATTTATTTTAACATTTTGGTAACCTGTTGTACAAAAGTGATAATGCCCTTGAAGCCGGTGCATGAAGGATATATTGGCACAGCCGTTACTTCTTCTTGGGCCTAACAACACCCTTGCCAATACAGTGGCTTGCGAAAGTATCCCCCCCCCCCCCTTGGTATTTTTCCTATTTCATTGCGTTACAACCTGGAATTAAAATACATTTTTGGGGGGATTTGTATAATTTGATTTACACAACATGCCTGCCACTTTGAAGATGCAAAATATTTTTTCTTGTGAAACAAACAAGAAATTAGACAAAAAAATACAACTTGAGCGTGCATAAATATTCACTCCCCCCAAAGTCAATACTTTGTAGATCCACCTTGTGCAGCAATTACAGTTGCAAGTCTCTTGGGGTATGTCTCTATAAGCTTGGCACATCTAGCCACTGGGATTTTTGCCAATTCTTCAAGGCAAAACTGCTCCAGCTCCTTCAAATTGGATGGGTTCTGCTTTGTTACAGCAATCTTTAAGTGATAACACAGATTCTCAATTGGATTGAGGTCTGAGCTTTGACTAGGCCATTCCAAGACATTTAAATGTTTCCCCTTAAACCACTTGAGTGTTGCTTTAGCAGTATGCTTCAGGTCATTGTCCTGCTGGAAGGTGAACCTCCGTCCCAGTCTCAAAACTCTGGAAGAATGAAACAGGTTTCCCTCAACAATTACCCGATACTCCAATCTCCACCGTGGAGCTTCAGGGTTATCTTTAGTCTCTTTGTTGCCTCTCTGATGAATGGCCTCCATGCCTGATCCGTGAGTTTTGGTGTACAGCCCTCTCTTTGCAGGTTAGTTGTGGTGCCTTATTCTTTACATTTTTTTATAATGGTTTTAACGGTGCTCTGTGCGATGTTGCAGACTTTCGGGCCTTTCAGAACAGGTGTACATGTATTAAGATCATGTGACACTTAGATTGCACACATGGGAAATTTATTTAACTAATGAAAGGTATTTGTTTGCACCAGATCTTATTTAGGGGATTCATAGCAAAAGGGGTGAATACATATGCACCCACCAATGTCCCATTCATTTTTTTATTTTATTATTTGAAACAAGCCATTTTTTTCATTTCACTATTTTGTGTATGTCCATTACATAAAATCCAGATAAAAATCTATTTAAATTACAGGTTGTAATGCAACAAAATAGGAAAAACGCAGAGGGGATGAATACTTTTGCAAAGCACTGTATATCCTCCAAACACCGGCTTATCACTTAAATAAACCCACTCCAATAAACCCACTCTCTGCTTATGCCAGGTTAGCCATTTGCAGACTGGCAGACGTGGCATTGGCCCAAACTATTGTTAGACCAGATTGGGACCCTGGCTACTGACTGGTCTGTCTACACACAGCTGACTTAGTGAGCAATCAAACATGCTTGATCCTTTCTGGCTGCAGCTTTCTACTCCTCTGATGGCAGAATCTTTAACAATGATTTGTGGTCCGATCGCCAGTGTCTGGAAAGCGGCCCATGGGCTCCTCCTTCACGAAGGTGGTGACCTGTGTAACCTAAATAACTATTGTCCTATTAACAAAATTCTAGATTTCTTGGTAAGTACTCAATGTAAACTAAGATGTACATCAGTCCGGTTTCAGACCAGGTCTTTTGTTTTAAATCCTGCTCTTCATTGTTTGGATAAGAAAGAAACACTGTGAGGCCCTTTCATTGATCTGTCTAAAGCCTTCGACACTGTGGATCACTAGTCACTTATTCAGAGGCTTTCATCAATTGGCTTGGACCAGGCTGCATGTAGCTGGTTTGAAAATTATTAAAAGAACAGAACACAGTGTGTATTTACTGATGGTGTTAAATCAGGTTTTCTGGAGATAAATTGTGTCCCACGGGGATCATTTCTTGGTCTGGTTCTTTTCACTATTTACATGAACAATATTGATTTATCTATAAAAACCTTTACCTGTATGCAGATGAAACTGAATATGCTATTGCCCCAACAGCTGACCAGGTTCTGTCAGAGCTGCAGAAAGCCTTTATTGAACTGAAATTGGTACTTAATGCAGGTAAACCAAGTATGTGTTATTTTCCAAATCACATAAACATGTATCTGATGATTTATGTACTTTGGATGGTGACCTCTTTGATCGTGTCCAGGCTTATAATTATCTAGGCATCTGGATTGACGAAAAAGTTTCTTTCAAAAAACCATGTTGATGAGCCCGTTTAGAAATGAAGAATGAAACAGTCTTCTTCTATAGGAACAGGGCCTGTCCTTTGTTAAATAGCAGAAAACGAATAATTCAGTCAACATTCATTCTGGTTATTCACTATGGTGATATCTATATGAATGCAGCTGCCATTGAATTGAAGCCATTGGAAGCAGTTTATCATAATGCATTGCGCTTTATTACAGCCGAAAGGTTCAGCACACATTTTGAAAATGTTGGTCAGTTGATGCATTGCACTCTTTTTATTTTTATTTATTTTTATTTCACCTTTATTTAACCAGGTAGGCGAGTTGAGAAGTAGATCTCATCTACAACTGCGACCTGGCCAAGATAACGCAATGCAGTTCGACACATACAACAACACAGAGTTACAAATGTTATAAACAAACATACAATCAATAATGCAGTAGGGAAATCTATATACAGCATGTGAAAATGAGGAAGGATGAGGGAGGTAAGGCAATAAATAGGCCATGGTGGCAAAGTAATTACAATATAGCAATTAAACACTGGAATGGTAGGATGTGCAGATGATGAATGTGCAAGTTGAGATACTGAGGTGCAAAGGAGCAAGATAAATAAATAAATACAGTATGGGGATGATGTAGTTGGATAGGCTATTTACAGATGAGCTATGTACAGGTGCAGTGATCTGTGAGCTGCTCTGACAGCCGGTGCTTAAAGCAGGTGAGGGAGATATGAGTCTCCAGCTTCAGAGATTTGATCTATAAATCCCTCTTGTATAAATGTCCACCATATCTTACCTCATTGTTAACCTTCAGACCAGTGGAGGCTGCATCGGGGAGGATGGCTCATAATAATGTTTCGAACAGAGAAAATGGAATGGCGTGAAACAGACAAAAAAACATCTGTTTAATAATCTGTTCATTCTGCTATAGCCATTACCATGAGCCCGTCCTCCCCAGTTATTAAGGTGCCACCAAACTCCTGTGCTTCAGTACATCACTTCAATCTCCACCGTGTTAGGAAAAATCTGCTTTTAGGTTTTTTTTTTCCTTTCATGTGAAATGATCTCCAAAAGTCCTTAAAGTTGGTGGAGTTGGTGCCTCCAGGGCAGTTCAGGTGTAAGTTAGAGGGCTGTTTTACTAAAGAATATAGTATTTGTTTTGTATGATTCTGTTTAGCGTTTTGTGTTGTGTTTCTTTCTTTTCATGTCTAGTGTAATTGTTGTATATTGATGTGTTCATGCAGGTCTCATCTGTGAAAGACACCGAGGTCTCAGCAAGACTCCCTGGTTAAATACAGGTTCAATAAAACACACACACACACACATTATTACAACAATGCAGTGCCCCTGTGCTAATACTCTAATATTGTGTTTTTCTGCCTCCAGCAGCCACTGTGCCCAAGATAAGCACTAGCGGAAGCAGAAAGAGGGTCTTGAAGATGGTACAGTTGGAGACACACACACACACACACACACACACACTGTTAGAGCACATTGGCGGACGTGACCTCTATGTGTAGTAGACCTATAGTAACATTTTTTGGTATGTCACTTCTTGCCACTGAGGGGCAGTAATACATCAGGTGATGGGTCAGATCTTGGGTTTGGTTATGTATAAATTATAAATCAATCTTAATGTGACTTGGATTTAAAATAATAATTGTCGGTGTCCATCTCGGATTCAGATAATTCTGATGCGCCGTTCAAATCTATGGCCAGCTCTGTTTATTGTTGGTCACAGGTATTCTCTTGCCTGTTCTGTACTAGGTTGATAGCCATGACTATTTTCACCCTGTTGTCAGTTACGACAAGTAAGATCTTCTCCTGTGCTTGTCCCATGCATTCAATGTGCAGTCAATTACCTCTCTGGTGTGTGGATGCAAAATTTGATAGAGGTTGTGCAACACATGTTGTGCCTTGTTGGAGGAGGGGCGATAGAAGCAGGCAGATATGCCCATAAACGAAGCAGCCAGTCCTTTTTTGCTCCATCCGTCTACACACAGGGTTAATTTTATGCCTCCTTCAGAACTTACATTTCTGGGTTGTTGTATCCATTTGTAAAGCAATCAACCCGTTTACTCTAACAGCGCCAGGAGTTTTCAATTCGGGATCAAATGTTTGGTTGAATTTCTTGTGGACTTGCCAGTCTGGATGAGTAAATGAATCAGTGCTTCTTCTCTTTTTTTAAATGAAATCAGGTTGCCATGTTTCTGCTCTTTCATGCAAACGGGTAAAGTTGGTTGTCCTAAACATTGACGTGCACCTACTAATAGCTAGTGGCTGTCTCACCTTGTCTTTATTCTGAAATCGTGGGCGCTGTTCCGATGACCTTTGAGGTCGGTTGGGTTTTCCCTTTTATCTCTGGTTCCCATCAGCTGCTGACACTACAAAACATTTGCTTTTTGCAGTCAAACGTAGTTTCAGTATAGTTTTAGTTTATCAAAAAATTATTATGTTTCAGTTTACTTAAAAAAAATGTTTTTTTTTTAGTTTTTATCATTTTTTAGGTTTTAGTTTACTATAATAGCCTTGGTCAGAGCAGACTGTGTGTGTTTGTGTGTGTGTTTTACAATTGCATGATTTCTTATTTAAAAGAGGGATTGCAGTTGAAAAGGGAAAATATGCAAAAAACTGGGGGTGTTAACTTAAGGCAAAGCAGCATGACACTGTACCAGACTAGAGCTTTGGTTTCCTGGTAAAAATATGCCAGAAGCATGTGGAATCACAGTTGCACCATAGACTTCATTACCCATAGTCCTCCCTTACCCCACTACCCTAATAATCTCCGTCATATGGGCATTGGGGATGTTTGGCCAAATCATCAAACCATGCCACTGTAAATTCAATGGATCCTGTTCTAATATTAATGTAGCACCAATTGGTTTGGAAAAGAGAGGGGAATTTGGTGTTATAGCAGTGTTAATAGTGGCAGCATCATTAAGGGGTCCCTCTTCATAACCGGCTCTGTAGGAGGCCTGTGGAATGATCAAGAATAATATGTGCTGCTTTGTAGACACCCACCCCGGTCACTGCCTGCATACCAATCCTACAATAAGGAGGAGAGGAAGGGAAGAGAGGGGGAGCGAGAGAGAGATAAGGAGGGCAACAAAGGGAAAAAAGACAGAGAAGCAGGGGGACAGAGAGGAGAGATAGATAGATAGATAGACATAGAGAAAGGTGAAAGAGGGAGGGAAGGAATATGGCGAGTAAGATATAAGGAGAGTTGGAGAGTGAGATAATTGGTGCAGCAGGGGGAAGGGAAGAAGAAGGAAAGAGAGAAAGATGTAGAGAACGATGGTGAGTGACCAAGGTAGTGGGAGAAAATGGAGAGAGCAACAGAGACAGAGAGCATGTCTCAAAAGGTTGTATGTTTCTATGAATCGAGTCCAAAGGATCTCCAGGCTGAGGGAAGAAGAGGGAAGAGGCAAAAAGCAGGGGAGATTAGGAAACATAGGGAGAGGTGGAGGGTATGGGGTTAGAGGGGGATGATGAGGTGTCTTGTGGCGTCAAAGAGAGAGAGAGAGAGGCAGAGGCCCAGAGCTGCATTCAGTCCATGGGGGTAGTAGAATATACTCCAGCATCGCCGCCAACAACAAAGATGGCCTCCCAGGGATCCTGAATAAGGCTGGGGGAATTATCCAGAAAAAAAAACGCTGAAATGTTTAGACAGATGGCCCACTTAAATGACAAGAGGACACAGGGAGAGAGAAAGTGTTTTTAATGAAACTTCAGATTCTACAAATAATGCATCTTTACTTCACCCCTTTCAAATCCCCCTGGAAAGGTGAGAGTAAATGCAATGTGTTACAAGAGACATTTCCAAAGAGACATTAGAAGATACTGGGCTGCCTGAAATCCCTCAGATTGAATTAAATTGGCATCATGAGAAGAGGATGGAAAATAAAAAAGAGCAAAAAAAAGGCAGGGAATCAAATGGAAGACATTAAAAATTGAACTGTGGCGCCAAATAAAATAGATAGCAGGGGACTTCTCTCCTCCTTCTCTCCCTATTTTTTATTTATTTTAAAGGGCCACTAGGAATCTTTGAGGGGAGAAACATGCTAGTCAGTTTTTTTTTTATCTAATTTGATGGGAGTCTGGCAAACTGCCATGCTCTAGGCCTTAGATGTCCCCAGCAAGTAACATTTGATACAACAAGACGACATTTTATGAATTTAGAGATCATAAATGATTAATAAAGCAGACCTCGTATCAAATGTCTGAAATGTGCCTCAAATGATCCCCCCCAAAATTATTCAGTATACCTTGAGTGATTCTATCAAATGAATCCTTACTATTTGACTGTATCAAACCTTCACACTCAAGCCAATTCATACATAAGAACGGGGACAGAGCATATGTCTACAAATACATTGCAGGCCCCATCGAAGTCTATGACGGCAAATAGATACAGCAAAGGCGAACATGGCACCATGCTAACCACATGTTTAGCAAAATCACCGTTCTCCAGCGTTGGAACGAATCAATGCGGTGTTCTACCAAGGTGTGCTTTACCATATTCATGGTCCACGTGGTCAGTAGGGTCTATCCCACTACCTATCCTTTATCATTATAATCCATTTCCACTGCTATTGTCCTCCATGGCTAAGCTGCACTCCATGGGACCACCAGTGTGTGTGATTGTGTTTGCGTGTACGTGCGTATATGAGAGAATGAGCATGAGAAACACAGAGAGACCCTCATACGGAACCTAAAACCCTCCTCATACCCACCCACCCACCCACCCATCCATCCACCCATCCATCCACCCATCCTTCCATCCCTCCATCCACCCCACCCACAGCCTCTACTCTCTGCCTCGCCCTAATCAGGCTTGGATTTCTCCTTCTCAAAGACGCCATGGCATTAGGTAGATCAGTGAATTAGATTTAGGCTGGCGACATAGACATTCTACTGTGAGGCGATTGACACACACACAGAGATCCGGCTGGTTACTGGCAAATGTTTGTAAAGTGTTTACATTTAAATTAGCGAATAAGCCAAATCCAAAGCGTTTTGCTTTTTTATAAATTGTAAGATTTTTTACATTGAGGCAATTAAACCGTCAGCTAGTTTTTGTTGTTTTTAATTTTAAGCAAGTAAGCACTATGCCGATCGAAGCCAGCAAACAGCAAGCAAAGTCCCTCCACTCGAATGCAAACAAGTTGGGCGATGATTCAATAACACAAATTAACACAAATGGCTGCCATCAGAGAGAATATGGAATGTACTCTCCACAAGCATTAAACGTAGGAGGATACCATCGCTGACAAAGTGGCAGCTGCCATCAGAGAGAATATGGAATGTACTCTCCACAAGAATTAAACGTAGGAGGATACCATCGCTGACAAAGTGGCGGCTGCCATCAGAGAGAATATGGAATGTACTCTCCACAAGCATTAAACGTTTGGAGGATACCATCGCTGACAAAGTGGCGGCTGCCATCAGAGAGAATATGGAATGGACTCTCCGCAAGCATTAAACGTAGGAGGACACCATCGCTGACAAAGTGGCGGCTGCCATCAGAGAGAATATGGAATGTACTCTCCACAAGCATTAAACGTAGGAGGATACCATCGCTGACAAAGTGGCAGCTGCCATCAGAGAGAATATGGAATGTACTCTCCACAAGCATTAAACGTTTGGAGGATACCATCGCTGACAAAGTGGCGGCTGTCATCAGAGAGAATATGGAATGGACTCTCCGCAAGCATTAAACGTAGGAGGACACCATCGCTGACAAAGTGGCGGCTGCCATCAGAGAGAATATGGAATGTACTCTCCACAAGCATTAAACGTAGGAGGATACCATCGCTGACAAAGTGGCGACTGCCATCAGAGAGAATATGGAATGTACTCTCCACAAGCATTAAACGTAGGAGGATACCATCGCTGACAAAGTGGCGGCTGCCATCAGAGAGAATATGGAATGTACTCTCCACAAGCATAAAACGTAGGAGGATACCATCGCTGACAAAGTGGCGGCTGCCATCAGAGAGAATATGGAATGGACTCTCCACAAGAATTAAACGTAGGAGGACACCATCGCTGACAAAGTGGCGGCTGCCATCAGAGAGAATATGGAATGGACTCTCCGCAAGCATTAAACGTAGGAGGACACCATCGCTGACAAAGTGGCGGCTGCCATCAGAGAGAATATGGAATGTACTCTCCACAAGCATTAAACGTAGGAGGATACCATCGCTGACAAAGTGGCGACTGCCATCAGAGAGAATATGGAATGTACTCTCCACAAGCATTAACCGTTTGGAGGATACCATCGCTGACAAAGTGGCGGCTGCCATCAGAGAGAATATGGAATGTACTCTCCACAAGCATTAAACGTTTGGAGGATACCATCGCTGACAAAGTGGCGGCTGTCATCAGAGAGAATATGGAGTTGAGGACATTGAGGACTCGACCGAATCTCAAAGGCGGGATAAAAAAATATCCCCTCCCCCGCAGTGTCTCTATCAGACTCCGAGGTTAGTGCTCCTATCTGAAAATGCTAGAATCCAGCCCCTGTGAGACGGCATAAATGACGTCTCAGAAATCTCCCACACCCAGTAAACAAAGTCACCCTGAACACTGTGAACTGTACTGCTTCCTGTGAACTGTATTGCAATTACACAACGACAGACAAGGAGTTATAATCACCAAATGAAGCTGTCAGGAACACTAGAAAGACAAAAAGGCTTATCTCCTAAAAACCCAGATGTACCGGAGGGTCGCAGGGCATGCCGCCCCAAACTTTAGGTTTTGTAATTTACAGAGCTGTTGTCACGTTCTGACCGTTATTCCTTTGTTTTGTCTTTATTTAGTATGGTCAGGGTGTGAGTTGTGGTGGGCAGTCTGTTAGTTTTTCTATATTTTCTATTTCTGTGTTTGGCCTGATGTGGTTCTCAATCAGAGGCAGCTGTCTATCATTGTCCCTGATTGAGAACCATATTTAGGTAGCCTGTTTTCCTTTGTGTTTCGTGGGTGGATATTTTTAGTCTCTGTGTGTCTGCACCAGATAGAAATGTTTCGGTTGTCATTTTGTTGTTTTGTGTTTTTGACGTGTTCAGTTTCTTATTAAAAAGATGAACACTAACCACGCTGCGCTTTGGTCCGATCCTTCTTCCACCCAAGACAACCGTTACAGCTGTAATGTTGACATTTAATCAGAAAATAATTAAACCAGTTCTCATTGTTTACAGCACCTTGGCCTGGATATAGTTGGAGCGGCAGAAACTAATTTAACTTGCTCCCAAGTGGCAACCTGTCCTGGTTATTCCTGGTTTGTCCATAATAGGACTAGACTTCATCTCTGTGCATGTACTGGTTCAGGGGGCGTAGGCCTTTTCATCAGAGGCCAGCTGTGTTTGGATTACAAGTGACAGATTATTGATGACTCAGTGGAGGGCTTCCTATGGGTTAAACTACAGCTAAACTACATCTCCAGTCTAACCACATCTTCACTGTGACAGTATACTATCTACACCAAGCCAACTCCTTTAGGCATGTTGATTCACTAGACCTGCATGAGAGTTTACTCCGCCATTTATACAGGTATGCACTTCTCTCGTTATTCAGCGACTTCAATAGCCACTGTGCTGATGGCCAGGACCGTGTCCGATTGGAAAACGGAACTGGGTGAATTACTCACACAACTCTCACGGTGAGCTACTCCTCCAGTTCCTGATTAGTGCGAGCTAGGGCCTCAATGAGGGACTCCCAGCGGCAGTTTGACGGCTCAGTTCAGACTGCTAAACAACGCCACTGGCGGCATCGACAGGAGAACATTCAAGAAAAAGAGACATCGAACAAAAATGTTTCTCCTGTCCCTATAGAAGAAACCTTTGAAGAACCCTTTTTGGTTCCAGGTAGAACCCTTTTGTTTCCAGGTAGAACCCCTTTCAGTTCCATGTAGAATCCTTTCCACAGTGAGTTGTACTTGGAACCCAAAATAGTTCTACCTGGAACCAAAAAGGTTCTCCTATTGTATGGGGACAGCCGAAGAACCCTTTTGGAACTCTTTTTTTCTACGAATTTATATCCAAATCAGGAGACAAAAGGGTCCCAATGAACTATCGTGGTATAACCTAATTTCTGCTGTGTATAAACTATTTTGTTGTGTTCTGTTTAACCAACATCATCATAGCAGATGAACAAAATGTATTCAGAAAGTAACATAGCTGCCTTGACCACATCACGACCTTAATCAACAAAATTGAAAGTCCACTTCCTGTTCTTTAAAAGATTACTCTAAAGCATTTGACCACATTGACAGCAATATGTTATAGAACATGCTAGTCTAAATGGTAACATCCTGAAATGCTTTATCTCCATGTATGATAATGTGAAATGTTGTGATCGAATCAATGACTGACATTGGAGAGAAAAAGGGTTGCATTTTATCAGCTATTTTGCTCTCAATGTATAATAATTATCTCACTCTGGCCATCAAAGCTCTTGGAAAAGGTGTCTGTCTAAAAAAATTAACGAGCGTCTGTTTATCGCATTGTCGTTTCTACTGTAGCATACCGTAAGTATGTTTGGAGCATAATGTATTTACTGTTTTAATCACATGTTTTCACGTACTGGTGACAAATCATGCATTTTGATTCTTGGATAGATTGTAATGGACACATATGATGTGTGTCAAATATTTTATTGAAGGTTATAATGATTATAATGAGCTAATGCTAATCTATTTGCCAGCTGTGTGTGGCGCCGTGTTTGTTGACATTATTCAATGCATTCTGGGTGTCACGTAAATGTCTGTCAGACCAAAGTTGTTATTCAAAATGAGGTGAGGGAAAGTTCACTCATCTTTTGAGTAAACTTCCCGAAAGGGAATGAAGGGATTTGAATGATGGTAGATGACACATCCCCTACAACATGCACACTGCAAAGAGACCAAACTCATCTTGTCTCCTCTTCTTATCTTTGGTTGACCGGAAAAACAAACATGGCGGCATGCACAAACTACCCATCTTTGGATTAATTTCGTGTTAAGTGTTTTACTCAATTACTTAGATTAGGTATTCCTAAACTGGGGTACGCGATTCACTTTTTTTTTTTTTTACTCATCACATTTTAAACAGACCATTTATATTTTCCAACGGGGCTATACATTTGGGTGAGGTTTTTTCTCGCCTCTTTTCACTGACAAAAATAAAATTAAACCAGTGAAATAACAACACAATGTCAAATACAGGTAGCCTAGTCAAATAATTAACATCCATTCACTTTAACTGCTACTCTCTCGCGGGACCTCCACTAACGGTCCGTATGTAGCCAAATGTAGCTGCTGCTCATGTTGGTATCTGTACTGATGGCGCAAAAACCATGACAGGGAGACATAGTGGAGTGGCAACGCACGTGCAAGCAGTTGCTCCCAACACCACTTTTGTACACTGCAGCATCCACTGAGAGGCTCTTGCTGTCAAGGGAATGCCTGACTGCTTGAAAAACATTTTGGACACTACAGTGAAAATGGTTAACTTTGTTAATATCTTCTTATGGGCAGATGGGACGGTAGCGTCCCACCTGGCCAACATCCAGTGAAATTGCAGAGTGCGAAATTCAAAATAGAGAATTATAGATATTTAACTTTCATAAAATCACAAGTGTAATACAACAAAATAAAGCTTAACTTCTTGTTAACTTATTATGGCTGAGGGGCAGTATTGAGTAGCTTGGATGTATAAGTTGCCCAAAGTAAACGGCCTGCTCCTCAGTCCCAGTTGCTAATATATGCATATTATTATTAGTATTGGATAGAAAACACTCTAAAGTTTCTAAAACTGTTTGAATGATGTCTGTGAGTATAACAGAACTCATATGGCAGAGAAAATCCTGAGGAGAAATGAAAACAGGAAGTGAGAAATCTGAGCTTTGTATGTATTCACCAGAGTCCCCAATGAAATCCCCTTGAGATATTAATGATGTTGCTCTGCCTAGGTGTTCCACTAAATGTCAACCATCAATAGAAATTGTAATGAGACTTCTATGGTGTTGTGGGAGTAAATGATAGCAGAATGCATCAGGAGTCTATCAAGCAGCCATTTTCTGATCGCACTTATTCCTCATGGTATTCACTTGCGTTCCATTGCTCATGATGACAAGAAGGAGTACTCCGGTTGGAACTTTAGTGATGCTATATGTTAAAAACATCCTAATGATTGATTCTGTACTTAGTTTTAAATGTTTCTTCGACCTGTAATATAACTTTTTGAAGTTTTTGTCCGATGTAACGCTGACCATAATGAGCGTTTGGATATGTATACTAAACGCGCTAACAAAAGAAGGTATTTGGACATAAATAAAGGATATTATCAAACAAAACAAACATTTATTGTGGACCTGGGATTCCCGGAGTGCTTTCTGATGTAGATCATCAAAGTTAAGGGAATATTTATCATGTAATTTCTTGTTTATGTTGACGCGAACATGGCGGCTCTTGTGACAAATGTCTCTGAGTGCCATCTCAGATTATTGCATGGCTGGCTTATTCCGTAAACTTTTTTTGAAATCAGACACAGCGGTTGCATTAAGGAGAGGTATATCTATAATTCCATGTGTATAACTTGTATTATTATCTACATTTATGATTAGTATTTCTGTTGAATGGTGTGGCTATGCAAAATCACTGGATGTTTTTGGAACTATTGAATGTAACGCGCCAATGTAAACTCATATTTTGATAAATATGAACTTTATCAAACAAAAAATACATGTATTGTGTAACATGAAGTCCTATTAGTGTCATCTGAGGAAGATCATCAAAAGGTTAGTGATTAATTTTATCTCTATTTGTGCTTTTTGAAACTCCTCTCTTTGGCTGGAAAAAAAATGGCTGTGTTTTTCTGTGGCTATGTACAAACATAATCGTTTGTGGTGCTTTTGCTGTAAAACATATTTGAAATCTGACACCTGTGTGATTAACAACGAGAATAGCTTTAAAATGGTAGGATTAGATACATGTATGTTTGAGGAATGTTAATTATGAGATTTTCGATGTTTTGAAAATGGCGCCCCACACTTTGACTGGCTGTTGTCATATCGCTCCCGTTAACGGGATTGCAGCCCTAAGAAGTTAATCCAGCCGCTGTGTCAGATTTCAAAAAGGTTTTACGGCGAAAGCACACCATACGATTATCTGAGGACAGCGCATACAAAAGCATGAAAAACATATTTCAACCAGGCAGGTGCGACACGAATGTCAGAAATAGCGAAATAATAAATGCCTTACCTTTGATGATCTTCTTCTGTTGGCTCATTTTTCCAAAAACCAGCATGAAACTCTTTCTAAAGACTGTTGACATCTAGTGGAAGCCCTACGAACTGCAATCTGGGAGGATTTTGCCTTATAATAAAAGTGACAGCCATTGAAAACAGTGGTAGGCTGAATTTTCATTGGGGGGGGGGGGGGGGGGGGGGTGGTTTGTCCTTGGGGTTTCACCTGCCAAATCAGTTCTGTTATACTCACAGACATAATGGTAACCGTTTTAGAAACTGTAGAGTGTTTTCCATCCAAATCTACCAATTATATGCATATCATAGCTTCTGGGCCTGAGTAACAGGCAGTTTACTTTGGGCACACTTTTAATCCTGATGTGAAAATACTGCCCCCTTCCCAAGAGAGGTTAACAAGGACAACACACAGGATTTTCATCATTGTATAATTTTTTGGGATGCAAATGAATTCAAATTTACGAACAATGTCCAATGTGATATAGTGAAGCACCTGAGTGAGTTGGGTTCGCAATTATGCAGGTACTTTTCCGAAACGGATGACAGAAACAACTGGATTCATTATCCCTTTCATGCCCTGCCTCCAGTCCACTTACCGATATCTGAACAAGAGAACCTCATCGAAATTGCAACAAGCGGTACTGTAAAAATTAAATTTTATCAGAAGCCACTGCCAGACTTCTGGATTGGGCTGCGCTCAGAGTATCCTGCCTTGAAAAAATCACGCTGTTAAGACACTATTGCCCTGTGCAACCACGTATCTATGTGAGAGTGGATTCTCGGCCCTACTAGAGACGGTATGCAGCTGCTGGTGGTTGAATGTTTGAAGGGGTACAGGACTATAGAAAGTTTTGGAATCACTAACTTAGATCTTTCATGAGCTCACCAATGATGTGATGAAATGTAAATAGTAATTCATATTAGCTCGTTCAAATGATGTGATGAATTGTAAATAGTAATTCATATGACGTTCAGGTGAGAGTTAGCTAAATATGACCGATTGTGTTAGGTGAGTCTTTCCTCAGTTAGAGCTAGGACTAATGTAGCCTACATTTTCCGGTTGGGATGATTGTGTTACGTCACTCTTTCCTCAGCTAGAGCTAGGACTAATGTAGCCTACATTTTCCGGTTTGGATGACTATGTTATGTCAATCTTTCCTCAGTTAGAGCTAGGACTAATATAGCATACATTTTCCAGTTTGGATGATTGTGTTGCGTCACTCTTTCCTCAGTTAGAGCTAGGACTAATGTAGCCTACATTTTCCTGTTTGGATGATTGTGTCACGTTATTCTTTCCTCGGTTAGAGCTAGTACTAATGTAGACTACATTTCATGGTTTGGATGATTGTGTTACGTCAGTCTTTCCTCATTTAGAGCTAGGACTAATGTAGCCTACATTTTACGATTTGGATGATTGTGTCACGTTATTCTTTCCTCAGTTAGAGCTAGGAATAATGTAGCCTACATTTCACGGTTTTGATGATTGTGTTACGTCGGTCTTTCCTCAGTTAGAGCTAGGACTAACGTAGCCTACATTTTCCTGTTTGGATGATTGTGTCACGTTAGTCTTTCCTCGGTTAGAGCTAGTACTAACGTAGCCTACATTTCACGGTTTGGATGAATGTGTTACGTCGGTCTTTCCTCAGTTAGAGCTAGGACTAATGCAGCCTACATTTTCCCGGTTTGGATGATTGTGTTACGACAATCTCTCCTCAGTTAGAGGTAGGACTGATGTAGCCTACATTTTCCGGTTTGGATGATTGTGTCACGTCAGTCTTTCCTCAGTTAGAGCTAGGACTAATGTAGACTACATTTCAGGGTTTGGATGATTGTGTTACGTCAGTCTCTCCTCAGTTAGTGCTAGGACTAATGCAGCCTACATTTTCCGGTTTGGATGATTGTGTTACGTCAATCTCTCCTCAGTTAGAGCTAGGACTAATGTAGCCTACATTTTCCGGTTTGGATGATTGTGTTACGTCACTCTTTCCTCAGTTAGAGCTATGACTAATGTAGCCTACATTTTCCGGTTTGGATGATTGTGTCATGTTAGTCTTTCCTCGGTTAGGGCTAGGACTAATGTAGCCTACATTTCATGGTTTGGATGATTGTGTTATGTCCGTCTTTCCTCAGTTATAGCTAGGACTAATGTAGCCTACATTTCATGCTTTGGATGATTGTGTCACGTCAATCTTTTCTCAGTTAGAGCTAGGACTAATGTAGCCTACATTTCACGCTTTGGATGATTGTGTCACGTCAGTCTTTCCTAAGTCAGAGCTAGGACTAATGCAGCCTAAATTTTCCGGTTTGGATGATTGTGTTACGTTAGTCTTTCCTCGGGTAGAGCTAGGACTAATGTAGCCTACATTTCACGATTTGGATGATTGTGTTACGTTAGTCTTTCCTCAGATAGAGCTAGGACTAATTTAGCCTACATTTTCCTGTTTGGATGATTGTGTTACGTCAGTCTTTCCTAAGTCAGAGCTAGGACTAATGCAGCCTAAATTTTCCGGTTTGGATGACTGTCATGTTAGTCTTTCCTCGGTTAGAGCTAGGACTAATGTAACCTACATTTCACGGTTTGGATGATTGTGTTACGTCAGTCTTTCCTCAGTTAGTGCTAGGACTAATGTAGCCTACATTTTCCGGTTTGGATGACTGTGTTATGTCAATTTATCCTCAGTTAGAGCTAGGACTAATGTAGCCTACATTTTCCGGTTTGGATGATTGTGTTACGTTAATCTCTCCTCAGTTAGAGCTAGGACTAATGTAGCCTACATTTTCCGGTTTGGATGATTGTTTCACGTCACTCATTCCTCAGTTAGAGCTAGGACTAACGTAGCCTACATTTTCCGGTTTGGATGATTGTGTCACATTTGTCTTTCCTCAGTGGGAGCTAGGACTAATATAGCCTACATTTTACTGTTTGGGTGATTGTGTTACGTTAGTCTTTCCTCAGATAGAGCTAGGATTAATTTAGCCTACATTTTCCTGTTTGGATGATTGTGTTACGTCAGTCTTTCCTAAGTCAGAGCTAGGACTAATGCAGCCTAAATTTTCCGGTTTGGATGACTGTGTCATGTTAGTCTTTCCTCGGTTAGAGCTAGGACTAATGTAACCTACATTTCACGGTTTGGATGATTGTGTTACGTCAGTCTTTCCTCAGTTAGTGCTAGGACTAATGTAGCCTACATTTTCCGGTTTGGATGACTGTGTTACGTCAATTTATCCTCAGTTAGAGCTAGGACTAATGTAGCCTACATTTTCCGGTTTGGATGATTGTGTTACGTTAATCTCTCCTCAGTTAGAGCTAGGACTAATGTTGCCTACATTTTCCGGATGGATCATTGTGTTACGTCAGTCTTTCCTCAGTTACTGCTAGGACTAATGTAGCCTACATTTTCCGGTTTGGATGACTGTGTACGTCAATCTTTCCTCAGTTAGAGCTAGGACTAATGTAGCCTACATTTTCCGGTTTGGATGATTGTTTTACGTCACTCATTCCTCAGTTAGAGCTAGGACTAACGTAGCCTACATTTTCCGGTTTGGATGATTGTGTCACATTTGTCTTTCCTCAGTGGGAGCTAGGACTAATATAGCCTACATTTTACTGTTTGGGTGATTGTGTTACGTTAGTCTTTCCTCAGATAGAGCTAGGATTAATTTAGCCTACATTTTCCTGTTTGGATGATTGTGTTACGTCAGTCTTTCCTAAGTCAGAGCTAGGACTAATGCAGCCTAAATTTTCCGGTTTGGATGACTGTGTCATGTTAGTCTTTCCTCGGTTAGAGCTAGGACTAATGTAACCTACATTTCACGGTTTGGATGATTGTGTTACGTCAGTCTTTCCTCAGTTAGTGCTAGGACTAATGTAGCCTACATTTTCCGGTTTGGATGACTGTGTTATGTCAATTTATCCTCAGTTAGAGCTAGGACTGATGTAGCCTACATTTTCCGGTTTGGATGAATGTGTTACGTCAGTCATTCCTCAGTTGGATCTAGGACTAATATAGCCTACATTTCACGGTTTGGATGATTGTGTTACGTCAGTCTTTCCTCAGTTAGAGCTAGGAATCATGTAGCCTACATTTTTCCAGTTTGGATTATTGTGTCACGTTATTCCTTCCTCAGTTAGAGCTAGGAATAATATAGCCTACATTTCACGGTTTAGATGATTGTGTTACGTCAGTCTTTCCTCAATTAGAGCTAGGACTGATGTAGCCTACATTTTCCGGTTTGGATGACTGTGTTACGTCAATATTTCATCAGTTAGAGCTAGGACTAATGTAGCCTACATTTTCCGGTTTGGATGATTGTGTTAGGCCATTCTTTCCTCAGTTAGAGCTAGGACTAATACAGCCCACATTTTCTGGTTGGATGACTGTGTTACTTCAGTCTTTCCTCAGTTAGAGCTTCGACAAATGTAGCCTGCATTTTAGGGTTTGGATGACTGTGTTATGTCAATCTTTCCTCAGTTAGAGCTAGGACTAACGTAGCCTACATTTTCTGGTTTGGATGATTGTAGTACGTCAGCCTTTCCTCAGTTAGACCTAGGACTAATGTAGCCTTCATTTTCCGGTTTGGATGATTCTGTTACATCAGTCTTTCCTCAGTTAGAGATAGGACTAATGTAGAAAACATTTCACCGTTTGGATGATTTTGTTAGTCAATGTTTCCCCAGTTAGAGCCAGGACTAATGTACCCGACATTTTCTGGTTTGGATGATTGTGTTACGTCAGTCTAGCCTCAGTTAGAGCTAAGACTAATGTAGCCTACATTTTCCGGTTTGGATGACTGTGTTATGTCAATATTTCCTCAGTTAGAGCTAGGACTAATGTAGCCTACATTTTCCGGTTTCAATGATTTTGTTACGTCACTCTTTCCTCAGTTAGAGCTTGGACTAATGTAGCCCACATTTTCTGGTTGGATGACTGTGTTACGTCAATCTTTCCTCAGTTAGAGCTACGACTAATGTAGCCTGCATTTTCCGTTTTGGATGACTGTGTTATGGCAATCTTTCCTCAGTTAGAGATAGGACTAATGTAGCCTACATTTTCCGGTTTCAATGATTTTGTTACGTCACTCTTTCCTCAGTTAGAGCTAGGACTAATGTAGCCTACATTTTCCAGTTTGGATGATTGTGTTACTTCAATCTTTCCTCAGTTAGAGCTAGGACTAATGTGGTCTACATTTTCCGGTTTGGATGATTGTGTTATGTCATCCTTTCCTCAGTTAGAGCTAGGACTAATGTAGCCTACATTTTCCGGTTTGGATGATTCTTTTACATCAGTCTTTCCTCAGTGAGAGCTAGGACTAATGTAGCCTACATTTTCCGGTTTGGATGACTGTGTTACGTCAATCTTTCCTCAGGTAGAGCCAGAACAAACGTAGCTTGCATTTTATGATTTGGATGATTGTGTTAAATCAGTATTTCCTTAGTTAGACCTAGGACTAATGTAGCCTACATTTTCCAGTGTGGATGATTCTGTTCCGTCAGTCTTTCCTCAGTTAGAGCTAAGACTAGTGTAGCCTAAATTTTCCGGTTTGGTTGACTGTGTTACGTCAACCTTTCCTCAGTTAGAGCTAGGACTAATGTAACCTACATTTCACGGTTTGGATGACTGTGTTACGTCAATCTGTCCTCAGTTAGAGCTAGGACTAATGTAACCTACATTTCACGGTTTTGATGATTGTGTTACGTCAGTCTTTCCCCAGTTAGTGCTAGGACTAATGTAGCCTACATTTTCCAGTTTGGATGATTGTGTTATGTCAATCTTTCCTTAGTTAAAGCTAGGACTAATGTGGTCTACATTTTCCGGTTTGGATGATTGTGTTACGTCACTCTTTCCTCGGTTAGAGCTAGGACTAATGTAGCCTACATTTTCCAGTTTGGATGACTGTGTCACATTAGTCTTTCCTCGGTTAGAGCTAGGACTAATGTAGCCTACATGTTCTGGTTTGGATGATTGTATTACGTCAGTCTTTTCTCAGTTAGTGCTAGGACTAATGTAGCCTCCATTTTCCATTTTGGATGATTGTGTTACTTCAATCTTTCCTCAGTTAGAGCTAGGACTAATGTGGTCTACATTTTCCGGTTTGGATGATTGTGTTATGTCATCCTTTCCTCAGTTAGAGCTAGGACTAATGTAGCCTACATTTTCCAGTTTGGATGATTCTTTTACATCAGTCTTTCCTCAGTGAGAGCTAGGACTAATGCAGCCTACATTTTCCAGTTTGGATGATTGTGTTATGTCAATCTTTCCTTAGTTAGAGCTAGGACTAATGTGGTCTACATTTTCCGGTTTGGATGATTGTGTTACGTCATCCTTTCCTCGGTTAGAGCTAGGACTAATGTAGCCTACATTTTCCAGTTTGGATGACTGTGTCACATTAGTCTTTCCTCGGTAAGAGCTAGGACTAATGTAACCTACATTTCATGGTTTGGATGATTCTTTTACGTTTGTCTTTCCTCAGTTAGTGCTAGGAATAATGTAGCCTACAGTTTCCAGTTTGGATGATTGTGTTATGTCAATCTTTCCTCAGTTAGTGCTAGGACTAATGTAGCCTATATTTTCCAGTTTGGATGACTGTGTCACATTAGTCTTTCCTCGGTAAGAGCTAGGACTAATGTAACCTACATTTCATGGTTTGGATGATTGTTTTACGTTTGTCTTTCCTCAGTTAGTGCCAGGAATAATGTAGCCTACATTTTCCAGTTTGGATGATTGTGTTATGTCAATCTTTCCTCAGTTAGTGCTAGGACTAATGTAGCCTATATTTTCCAGTTTGGATGATTGTGTTACTTCAATCTTTCCTCAGTTAGAGCTAGGACTAATGTGGTCTACATTCTCCGGTTTGGATGATTGTGTTATGTCATCCTTTCCTCAGTTAGAGCTAGGACTAATGTTGCCTACATTTTCCGGTTTGGATAATTCTGTTACATCAGTCTTTCCTCAGTTAGAGCTAGGACTAATGTAGCCTACATTTTCAGGTTTGGATGACTGTCTTATGTCAATATGTCCTCAGTTAGAGGTAGACCTAATGTAGCCTACATTTCACGGTTTTGATGATTGTGTTACGTCAGTCTTTCCTCAGTGAGAGCTAGGACTAATGTAGACTACATTTTCCGGTTTGGATGACTGTGTTATGTCAATATCTGCTCAGTTAGAGCTAGGACTAATGTAGCCGACATTTTCCGGTTTGGATGATTGTGTCACATCAATCTTTCCTCAGTTAGAGCTAGGACTAATGTAACCTACATTTTCCAGTTTGGATGATTGTGTTTTGTCAATCTTTCCTCAGTTAGAGCTAGGACTAATGTGGTCTACATTTTCCGGTTTGGATGATTGTGTTACGTCATCCTTTCCTCGGTTAGAGCTAGGACTAATGTAGCCTACATTTTCCGGTTTGGATGACTGTGTCACGTTAGTCTTTCCTCGGTTAGAGCTAGGACTAATGTAGCCTACATTTTCCGGTGCGGATGATTCTGTTCCGTCATTCTTACCTCATTTAGAGCTAGGACTTATATAGCCTACATTTCACAGTTTGGATGATTGTGTTACGTCAGTGTTTCCTGAGTTAGAGCTAGGACTAATGTAGCCTACATTTCACGGTTTGGATTATTGTTTTAGTCAATGTTTCCCCAGTTAGAGCTAGGACTAATGTAGCCTACATTTTCCGATTTGGATGATTGTATTACGTCAATCTTTCCTGAGTTAGAGCTAGGACTAGTGTAGCCTACATTTTACGGTGTGGATGATTCTGTTCCGTCAGCCTTTCCACAGTTAAAGCTAGGACTAATTTAGCCAACATTTTCCGGTTTGGATGATTGTGTTACATCATCCTTTCCTCAGTTAGAGCTAGGACTAATGTAGCCTACATTTTCTGGTTTGGATGATTGTGTTACGTCACTCTTTCCTCAGTTAGAGCTAGGACTAATGTAGCTTACATTTTCCGGTTTGGATGATTGTGTTACGTCAATCTTTCCTCAGCTAGAGCTAGGACTAATTTAGCCAACATTTTCCGGTTTGGATGATTGTGTTACATCATCCTTTCCTCAGTTAGAGCTAGGACTAATGTAGCCTACATTTTCTGGTTTGGATTATTGTGTTACGTCACTCTTTCCTCAGTTAGAGCTAGGACTAATGTGGTCTACATTTTCCGGTTTGGATGATTGTGTTATGTCATCCTTTCGTCAGTTAGAGCTAGGACTAATGTAGCCTACATTTTCCGGTTTGGATGATTCTTTTACATCAGTCTTTCCTCAGTGAGAGCTAGGACTAATGTAGCCTACATTTTCCGGTTTGGATGACTGTGTTACGTCAATCTTTCCTCAGGTAGAGCCAGAACAAACGTAGCTTGCATTTTATGATTTGGATGATTGTGTTAAATCAGTATTTCCTTAGTTAGAGCTAGGACTAATGTAGCCTACATTTTCCAGTGTGGATGATTCTGTTCCGTCAGTCTTTCCTCAGTTAGAGCTAGGACTAGTGTAGCCTAAATTTTCCGGTTTGGTTGACTGTGTTACGTCAACCTTTCCTCAGTTAGAGCTAGGACTAATGTAACGTACATTTCACGGTTTGGATGACTGTGTTACGTCAATCTTTCCTCAGTTAGAGCTAGGACTAATGTAACCTACATTTCACGGTTTTGATGATTGTGTTATGTCAGTCTTTCCCCAGTTAGTGCTAGGACTAATGTAGCCTACATTTTCCAGTTTGGATGATTGTGTTATGTCAATCTTTCCTTAGTTAAAGCTAGGACTAATGTGGTCTACATTTTCCGGTATGGATGATTGTGTTACGTCACTCTTTCCTCGGTTAGAGCTAGGACTAATGTAGCCTACATTTTCCAGTTTGGATGACTGTGTCACATTAGTCTTTCCTCGGTTAAAGCTAGGACTAATGTAGCCTACATGTTCTGGTTTGGATGATTGTATTACGTCAGTCTTTTCTCAGTTAGTGCTAGGACTAATGTAGCCTCCATTTTCCATTTTGGATGATTGTGTTACTTCAATCTTTCCTCAGTTAGAGCTAGGACTAATGTGGTCTACATTTTCCGGTTTGGATGATTGTGTTATGTCATCCTTTCCTCAGTTAGAGCTAGGACTAATGTAGCCTACATTTTCCAGTTTGGATGATTCTTTTACATCAGTCTTTCCTCAGTGAGAGCTAGGACTAATGTAGCCTACATTTTCCAGTTTGGATGATTGTGTTATGTCAATCTTTCCTTAGTTAGAGCTAGGACTAATGTGGTCTACATTTTCCAGTTTGGATGACTTTGTCACACTAGTCTTTCCTCGGTAAGAGCTAGGACTAATGTAACCTACATTTCATGGTTTGGATGATTGTTTTACATTTGTCTTTCCTCAGTTAGTGCTAGGACTAATGTAGCCTACATTTTCCAGTTTGGATGATTGTGTTATGTCAATCTTTCCTCAGTTAGTGCTAGGACTAATGTAGCCTATATTTTCCAGTTTGGATGATTGTGTTACTTCAATCTTTCCTCAGTTAGAGCTAGGACTAATGTGGTCTACATTCTCCGGTTTGGATGATTGTGTTATGTCATCCTTTCCTCAGTTAGAGCTAGGACTAATGTTGCCTACATTTTCCAGTTTGGATGATTGTGTTATGTCATCCTTTCCTCAGTTAGAGCTAGGACTAATGTTGCCTACATTTTCCGGTTTGGATGATTCTGTTACATCAGTCTTTCCTCAGTTAGAGCTAGGACTAATGTAGCCTACATTTTCCGGTTTGGATGACTGTCTTATGTCAATATGTCCTCAGTTAGAGCTAGGACTAATGTAGCCTACATTTCACGGTTTTGATGATTGTGTTACGTCAGTCTTTCCTCAGTGAGAGCTAGGACTAATGTAGACTACATTTTCCGGTTTGGATGACTGTGTTATGTCAATATCTGCTCAGTTAGAGCTAGGACTAATGTAGCCTACATTTTCCGGTTTGGAGGATTGTGTTACGTCACTCTTTCCTCAGTTAGAGCTAGGACTAATGTAACCTACATTTTCCAGTTTGGATGATTGTGTTTTGTCAATCTTTCCTCAGTTAGAGCAAGGACTAATGTGGTCTACATTTTCCGGTTTGGATGATTGTGTTACGTCATCCTTTCCTCGGTTAGAGCTTTGACTAATGTAGCCTACATTTTCCGGTTTGGATGACTGTGTCACGTTAGTCTTTCCTCGGTTAGAACTAGGACTAATGTAGCCTTCATTTTCAGGTTTGGATCACTGTGTTACGTCAATCTTTCCTCAGTTAGTGCTAGGACTAATGTAGCCTACATTTTACAGTTTGGATGATTGTGTTACGTCAGTGTTTCCTGAGTTAGAGCTAGGACTAATGTAGCCTACATTTTCCGGTGCGGATGATTCTGTTCCATCATTCTTACCTCATTTAGAGCTAGGACTTATATAGCCTACATTTCACAGTTTGGATGATTGTGTTACGTCAGTGTTTCCTGAGATAGAGCTAGGACTAATGTAGCCTACATTTCACGGTTTGGATTATTGTTTTATTCAATGTTTCCCCAGTTAGAGCTAGGACTAATGTAGCCTACATTTTCCGATTTGGATGATTGTATTACGTCAATCTTTCCTGAGTTAGAGCTAGGACTAGCGTAGCCTACATTTTACGTTGTGGATGATTCTGTTCCGTCAGTCTTTCTCCAGTTAAAGCTAGGACTAATTTAGCCAACATTTTCCGGTTTGGATGATTGTGTTACATCATCCTTTCCTCAGTTAGAGCTAGGACTAATGTAGCCTACATTTTCTGGTTTGGATGATTGTGTTACGTCACTCTTTCCTCAGTTAGAGCTAGGACTAATGTAGCCTACATTTTCCAGTTTGGATGATTGTGTTTTGTCAATCTTTCCTCAGTTAGAGCTAGGACTAATGTAGCCTACATTTTCTGGTTTGGATGATTGTGTTACATCATCCTTTCCTCAGTTAGAGCTAGGACTAATGTAGCTTACATTTTCCGGTTTGGATGATTGTGTTACGTCAATCTTTCCTCAGCTAGAGCTAGGACTAATTTAGCCAACATTTTCCGGTTTGGATGATTGTGTTACATCATCCTTTCCTCAGTTAGAGCTAGGACTAATGTAGCCTACATTTTCTGGTTTGGATGATTGTGTTACGTCAATCTTTCCTCAGCTAGAGCTAGGACTAATGTTGCAGAACAGAATAGCTACAGTTGAAGTCGGAAGTTTGCATACACCTTAGCCAAATAGGTTTAAACTCAGTTTTACACATTTAATCCTAGTAAGAATTCCCTGTCTTAGGTCAGTTAGGATCACCACATTATTTTAATGTGAACTGTCAGAATAATAGTAGAGAAAAATAGTTTTTATTTCAGCTTTTATTTCTTTCATCACATTCACAGTGGGTCAGAAGTTTACATTCACTAAATTAGTATTTGTTAGCATTGCCTTTAAATTGTTTAACATAGGTGAAATGTTTTACATTTAAGTTTTTTGAATTTTGGCCCCTTCCTCCTGACAGAGTCAGGTTTGTAGGCCTCCTTGCTCGCACACGCTTTTTCAGTTCTGCCTACACATTTTCTATAGGATTGAGGTCAGTGCTTTTTGATGGCCACTCCAATACCTTCACTTTGTTGTCCTTAAGCCATTTTGCTACTACAACTTTGGAAGGATGCTTGGGGTCATTGTCCATTTGGAAGACCCATTTACGACCAGGATTTAACATCCTGACTGGCGTCTTGAGATGTTGCTTCAAGATATCCACATCATTTTCCTACCTTATTATGACATCTATTTTCTGAAGTGCACCAGTCCCTCTTGCAGCAAAGCACCCCCACCACATGATGCTGACACCCCCCCCTTCACAGTTGGGATGGTGTTCTTTGGCTTGCAAGCCCCCCCCCCCCCCCCTTATCCTCATAAAATTACGATGGTCATTATGGCCAAACAGTTCTATTTATGTTTCATCAGACCAGAGGACATTTCTCCAAAAAGTACGATCTTTGTCCCCATATGACCTTGCAAACCGTAGTCTGGCTTTTTTTATGGCCGTTTTGGAGCAGTGGCTTCTTCCTTGCTGAGTGGCCTTTCAGGTTATGTCGATATATAGAACTCGTTTTTACTGTGGATATAGATACTTGTCCTTTGCTGTTGATCTGTGATTGATTTGAACTTTTCGCACGAAAGTACGTTCATCTCTAGGAGACAGAACGCGACTCCTTCCTGAGCGGTATGACGGCTGCGTGGTCCCATGGTGTTTATACTTGCGTGCTATTGTTTGCACAGATGAACGTGGTACCTTCAGGCATTTGGAAATTGCTCCCAAGGATGATCCAGCCTTGTGAAGGTCTACAATTATTTTTCTAATGTCTTGGCTGATTTATTTTGATTTTCCCATGATGTCAAGCAAAAGAGCCACTGAGTTTGAAGCCCCCATAGGCCTTGAAATACATCCACAGGTACATGTCAAGTTGACTCAAATGATGTCAATTAGCCTATCAGAAGCTTCTAAAGCCATGACATATTTTTCTGGAATTTTCCAAGCTGTTTAAAGGCACAGTCAACTTAACGTATGTAAACTTCTGACCCACTGGAATTGTGATACAGTGAATTATAATCTGTCTGTAAACAATATTTGGAAAAATTACTTGTGTCATACACAAAGTAGATGTCCTAACTGACTTGCCAAAACTATAGTTTGTTATCAAGAAATTTGGGGAGGGGTTGAAAAACGAATTTTAATGACTCCAACCTAAGTGTAAGGAAACTTCTGACTTGAACTTTATGTTCGATAAGACATGGGGTGGGGGATGGGGGTGTCTATTTGTCAATAACAGCTGGTGTGCGATGTCTAATATTAAAGAAGTCTCGAGGTGATGCTCGTCTGAGGACAAGTTCATCATGATAAGCTGTAGACCACATTATCTACGAAGAGAATTTTCATCTATATTTTTCGTAGCTGTCTATTTACCACTACAAATCAACGCTTGCATTAAGACCACACTCAACGAGCTATATGAGGCCATAAGCAAACGTGAAAATGCTTGTTTTTACCTAATTTCTACCAGTATATCACATGTGCAACCAGAAGGAAAAAAAACTCTACAGGACTGTTTCGCTAGTACAGACTGGAATATGTTCCAGGATTCATCCAATGACACTGAGTAATGTACCACCTCAGTCACCGGCTTCATCAATAAGTGCATAGACAACATCGTCCTCACAGTACATACATGTCCCAACCGGAAGCCATGGATTATAGGCAGCATCCGCATGGCGCTAAAGGCCAGAACTGCCACTTTCAAGAAGCGGGACACTAATCCGGAAGCTTATAAGAAATCCTGCTAAACACTCAGACGAACCATCGAACAGTGAAAACCATCAATACAGAACTAATATTGAATCCTCCTACTATCTGATGCTCGTTGGATGTGTCAGGGCTTGCCCACTATTACGGACTACAAGGGGAAACCCAGCCGCGACTCCAACAGCATAATTAAGTTTGCTGAGGACACAAGGGTGGTAGGTCTGATCACGGACAACAATGAGACAGTCTATAGGGGGGAGGTCAGAGACCTGGCAGTGTGGTGCCAGGACAACAACCTCTCAATCAACGTGATCAAGAGAAAGGAGATGATCGTGCAACATAGGAAAAGGAGGGCCGAACACGCCCCGATTCACATCCACTTGGCTGTAGTGGAGCGAGTCGAGAGGTTCAAGTTCCTTGGTGTCCAGATCACTAACAAACTATCATGGTCCAAACACACCAAGAAAGTCCTGAAGAGGGCATGAAAATGCCTTTTCCCCCTCTGGGCCCCCAGATCCTCAAAAGTTCTACAGTAGCACCATCGAGAGCATACTGGTTGCATCACCACCTGGTATGGCAACTGCTCGGCATCTGACAACAAGGCGCTACAGAGGGTAGTGCGTATGGCCCAGTACATCACTTGGGCCAAGCTTCCTGCCATCCAGGACCTGCATTTTAAGCGGTGTCAGAGGAAGGCCCAAAAGGTCCAAAAGGCTCATTTTCAGCTTCTACCCCCAAGCCATAAGACTGATGAACAATGAATCAAATGGCCACCAGGACTATTTGCATATATCCCCCCCCCCTTTTTTTACAGTGCTGCTACTCACTCTTTATTATCTATACATAGTCACTTTACCTCTACCTACAAATTACCTCAACTAAAATGTTGACACATTGACTCAGTACCGGTACCCCCTGTATATAGCATCATCATTTTAATTTTATTGTGTTACTTTTGGTAACTTAACTCTATTTTCTTAACTGTATTGTTGGTTAAGTGCTTGTAAGTAAGTATTTCACTGTATGTTGTATTTGGAGCATGTGACAAATAACATTTGATTTGAAATTGTGTTGGTTCAAACTGTTAATTGTCCTTTTACCATTTTCTAAAATGATTTTGTCAGGATTTTTTTATTCATACTGTACACGTGTATAGATTATGTAATGTATTATAGATGATGCCTTTGCCATGTTTGACCATGATGGTATTTAGTCTCTCAAAACTCAATTTGAGTGGTCCACAATGTGTTTTTCTAAAATGGCTGTATTTTGTATTATCGTATCGTTGTGGAATTACACTTCAATCAATTGTTCTAACTTCTAACTCTAACTTCTAACTCTAGCAGAAAGGTTGATGCTCAGATCCTGTTCCAGCTCTACCACAGACACTGAACACTGTTTAGTAACCCCTTTAATATCCATCCTAAGGGCAGGTGTGTGTGTGTGTCTGGGGTAGGGGGGGTAGGTGTGCGTGTGTGTGCGTTTGTAGGGCCCGTAGGCCCGTCTGCCTCTGCTCAGACACTCATTACCGAGATACTTTATTAAAGCCCGTTCTGCTTGGGCAATGGAGGGAGAAAAGACAGGCGCCTCAGAAAATGGGTTTTCTGGAATCACATTAATTAGATGGTTTCTCGCCACCGAAAGAACCAAAAGATAATGTGGTGGATGGACTTTAAGAACTTATTTTATTTGTGATCATCTGTATTTAAGAAAATAGCTGTTTTTGTAGCATATTTCACACATGGTAAATATGTATTGTGTCCATTGTATAAGAGCTGAGAATATAACCGCGGGAGAGCAGTGTTTCTGTGTGTCTGTCATAAGCCTGTGTGTGTGTCATAGGTGGCAGGGCTCACTTAAAGGTAATCGTGCCCTGGCTTGGCCTTTCCTCTGATTGTGACGGTTCTGCCATTACCTCAAACACCTGTGTTCACTGTGTGACACACACCCAAACACACACACACACAATCTACGGCCACAGCAGAGCAACATTGATTTTCAATTTAGTCCAACATGTCCAGCACATGCACACACACACACGCACACACACACACACACACACACACACACACACACACACACACACACACACACACACACACACACACACACACACACAATCTGTGGCCACAGCGGAGTAACATTGATTTTCACTTTAGTCCAACACGTCCAGCACACACACACACACACACACACACACACACACACACACACACACACACACACACACACACACACACACACACACACACACACACACACACACACACACAAACACACACAAACACACACACACACAGACACACAGACACACACACACACACACACACACACACACACACACACACACCTCTAACCCCCGACCACAGTCAATGTTTAGCCAGACACCAACAGTGGACATCCTATTGTCATGGGGGATGAGGGGACAGAGATAGGTACAATGATAGTTAGTGGACCCATGCTCTAAGACTTGGACTCAGACTCAGGCCCTATTCATCTGTCCCGATGGGGGACCCAGGGAAGAGATGCTTCATTCCTTCATTTGTTCCATCTACCTCTCTTTCTTTCTTGCTACCACTTTCACATTCTCTCTGTGTAAGCAGGAAAACGATAACAAATAGCACCACATAACTGAGTGGATCACCACATAACTGAGTGCTAAAAGATGCTCTAAAGGCAGCATTCAGCAGTCCTTTCCTTTCCTCATTACAGTAAACATTACAGTAACAGCCAGAGAGACTATATGTACAAACTCTTCCCGTTGGTAGAGTAACTTTAACTTCTTTGAGAAAGACACGTAACCTTTTGCTTTTGGAGGATGTTCGTGATTTTAACTTCTTCGAGATAGGGGGCGCTCTTTTAATTTTGGGATAAAAAACATTCCCGTTTTAAACAAGATATTTTGTCACGAAAAGATGCTCGACTATGCATGTAATTGACAGCTTTGGAAAGAAAAAACTCTGACGTTTCCAAAACTGCAAAGATATTATCTGTGCGTGCCCCATAACTAATGCTACAGGCGAAACCAAGATGAAGTTTCATACAGGAAATGCCCCAGATTCTGAAGGCGCTGTGTTCCAATGTCTCCTTATATGGCTGTGAATACGCCAGGAATGAGCCTGCCCTTTCTGTCGTTTCTCCAAGGTGTCTGCAGCATTGTGATGTATTTGTAGGCATATCATTGGAAGATTGACCATAAGAGACTACATTTACCAGGTGTCCGCCCGGTGTCCTGTGTTGAAATGATTGCGTAATCTCTAGGTCCATGCGCGTTCCATTTCTTCAGAAGAGAAAGTCAACTGCCACGAAGGATTTGTCATCGATAGATATGTGAAAAACACCTTGAGGATTGATTCTAAACATCGTTTGCCATGTTTCTGTCGATATTATGGAGTTAATTTGGAAAAAAGTTCGCGTTTTAATGACTTAATTATTATTTTTTTTATTTGTTTCTTTTTTTTTCTTACCCAAACGTGATGAAGAAAACGGAGCGATTTGTCAACACAAATAATATTTTTGTAAAAACTGAACATTTGCTATCTAACTGAGAGTCTCCTCATTGAAAACATCTGAAGTTCTTCAAAGGTAAATGATTTTATTTGAATGCTTTTCTGTTTTTTGTGAAAATGTTGCCTGCTGAATGCTATCGCTAAATGCTACGCTAAATGCTACGCTAGCTATCAATACTGTTACACAAATGCTTGTTTTGCTATGGTTGAGAAGCATATTTTGAAAATCTGAGATGAGTGTGTTGTTAACAAAAGGCTAAGCTTGAGAGCTAGCATATTGATTTCATTTCATTTGCGATTTTCATGAATAGTTAACGTTGCGTTATGGTAATGGACTTGAGGCTGTAGTCACGATCCCGGATCCGGGATGGCTCGACGCAAGAAGTTAAACTTGAAGCCAAAATATCAAATATTCCACTAAACGCGTTGTACAGTTTAAACATCATTTTTCAACTTGGAAAGTTTTGCCTATACTGGGCATTTTATACATTAAATGTAAACCAACACGGTATTTCCCTAAAAAATTATACATAAATAGAAAAACAGGTGAGAAAAAAGTGGTTTTCGGACACACTAATAAAATATAAATATTTAAGAAAAGTGTTTCACATTTGTGACTCGTTTCAGGAAACTAGGTGAACTTCACAGGAGATGAATTTGACTGTAAACATATTTTTTTTTATCATAATGCGTTTTTGGAGGAAAGGCCTTCTGGAACAAATAAACTTTCATGTGACCTAATAACAAACTTGTATGCCATCTGTAAATACGAAAACAATTGTTAAATTACAAGCTTAGTTGGTTTAGCCACATTAAAAGGCCCCTTCCCGCTAGCCAAGACAATGAGTGGGCTGGACATGCCGAGAGATGAGTAACGATTTGTCTGCCATGTAGCCAGCTTCTGTCTATAACATGAGCTGGTCAGTATGTTAAGGTAATCCTTTCCAATGTGGCTTTTTTGAAAGATAACACATAATGCAGGCTAGTAACGTTATGAATTAGGATTATGGTTCATTATTGAAACAAAAGACTCCACTACTTTGCAAGTAACCATTTCAGTAGAATGTTCATGATGTTACTGAGACAACTGTCGAAAGACATAGTTGGTAAAATCACTCTGGCTATCTACGCCGGTGTCGTCTGAGTGTGCCAGAGTGCAGAATAACTGATGAATTCACGAACACCCGTTGGCAAAAAAAAACGTCATTAAATTGTTGCCAACAGCACAGTTGCAGTCACCAATGCTCTGGATAACATAAAACAGCCTAACCAGCTATGCTAGGGCGAGTAAAATTGTCAGAGTGAACTGTTATCTCATTTAGATTGGGTCAGTTAGATTGGGTGCTTGACTGCTGTTGTTAGGTCAGAACGCTCGGATCAACCCTACTCCTCGGCCAGAGCATCCAGTGTGCGCACTGAACACTCCGAGAACGAAATGCTCTCAATTTACGAACGAACAATCTGACAACGCTCTAAGTTTACAAACGGCACACCCGTAGTATAAACCAGCCTTTAGTCTTGACATCTTTGGTTGTTTAGTACATGGCCTGACATGTGAATCCTTAAAGAGATGGATGGTGCTAAGGCTTTAGAGGGTGTGAATGATGCTGAATGGGTGTAGACAAAAAATGAGTTCTCCACTAGGTGTACGAAAATAGTGAAGTTACAAGTTTATCAACTTTCAAAGCATAATTAATTAATTTCCCATTGTTCGTCAACTGTTGTCACACCCTGATCTGTTTCACCCGTCTTTGTGCTTGTCTCCACCCCCCTCCAGGTGTCATCCATCTTCCCTTATTGTCCCCTGGGTATTTATACCTGTGTTTTATGCTTGTCTGTTGCCATTTCATCTCGTCTTGTCTCAGGTCTTACCAGCGTGCTTTCCTGTCTTCCTTTTTCTCAAGTTCTGTTTCCCAGTTGTCCCGGTTCTGACTATTCTGTCTGCCCTGACCCCGAGCCTACCTGCCGTCCTGTACCTGCCTGTCTCTGACCTGATCACAAACCCCTGCCTGTCCTCGACCTGACCTTTTCCACTTGTTTACAGTAAATCATCTGAGAACTGTACTATCCACCTTCTGTGTCTGCATCTGGGTCATATCCTAAGTAGTGATAATTGTAGAGTATGATATACCATTCTCTATTTTTATCCAATGTAAAAAAACACAATTTCAAACTTTGGTACATAAGACCGAATTGAGCCGGTTCGATCAAACTGCAAATTAGATATTGACATGTAATATTTTTCACATGTGAACTTGCAATTCCACATGATAAAGTGCGATTTTCACATGTTGAGTTTTTTTTTTACATGTGAATGGTTTTCATATGTGAACCTGCAAATTACATTTTCACATGTGAACTTGGAATTCCACGTGTGAAAGTGAACGTTTTTCATAGGGAAATCCAGTTACTTCCATGAAATTAGCCTAACTTTGGTGTCATCCTCAGCATAGTACTGACACTTTTTTGTTGTTTCAATAAACGTTTTCAGTAGCCTCACGTTTTGTTTTTAACATACTTGGCTGTCACAAAAACATGATTATACTTCAACTCTAATTTGTTACCAGACCTGCTAACACTAAGGTAGTAAAGCTGTCGCATTATACTGACGTCACTGTTTGTTACCCCTAGTCTTTTGTTAACAAACATTAGCAGTCTGGCTAGTGAGAGAAATCAATCTAATTCGCGAGTCTTGGATATGTTGCGTAACTACTTCCAGTCTTTGCCTGCCCTTGAACGGTCAGGGAATTTAGAAAAAAAGTTGTCCTTTCAACATACCAGAGACCAGCTGTGGAGGCAACCCTACAAAATGGCCCAAAGTAGCACATGGCGATGTCAACACATACTTGGTGGAATCTCAAAGGTTTGAATAAATATCCAAATGCAGAAGAATATTATAGCTATTATTTGGACTGATACAGCTCACTCGTCCTTACTACATGCTAACTAGTACATTTTATGCAATACACATAGCTCGTTAGTGTCACGACTTCCGCCGAAGTCGGGCCCTCTCCTTGTTTGGGCAGCATCCGGCGGTCGACGTCACCGGCCTTCTAGACATCGCCGATCCACTTTTCCATTTGTTTTGTCGTTGTCTTACACACCTGGTTTCAATTCCCCAATTACTTGTTCTTATTTAACATTCTTTTCCCCCATCTTTTTTGTGAGTAATTGTTCATTGTATTGCGGTCCGTATTTGTGGCCTTGTATTTATATGATGTGTATTATTATATTATTGAGCAAAATTGTTTTCATTACTCATATCTGCTGTCCTGCACTTGACTCATCTCACCAGCTACACACAGACGCATTACAGGTAGATACAAACAAGTGTTGGCAAATTACCGGTGAGGAAGTGCTCGCTTCGAGGCATGCAAAACTGAAGCATGCACAAGAGCACCAGTTGTTCTGGATGACTGTGTGATAACGCTCTTGGTAGCCAATGTGAGCAAGACCTTTAAACTGGTCAATATTCACAAAGCCGCTGGGCCAGACGGATTACCAGGAAATGTATTCAAAGCATGCGCGGACCAACTAGCAAGTGTCTTTTCTGATATTTTCAACCACTCCCTGACCGAGTCTGTAATACCTACATGTTTCAAGCAGACCACAATAGTCCCTGTGCCCAAGGAAGCGATAGTAACCTGCTTAAATGATTACCGCCCCATAGCACTCACGTCGGTAGCCATGAAGTGCTTTGAAAGGCTGGTCATGGCTCACATTACAGCATCCTCCTGGATACCCTAGACCCACTCTAATTCGCATAACGCCCAATCAGATCCACAGATGACACAATCTCAATTGCACTCCACACTGCCCTTTCCCACATGGACAAAAGGAACACCTATGTGAGAATGATATTCATTGACTACAGCTCAGCGTACACCACAAAGCTCATCACTAAGCTGAGGACCCTGGGACTTAACACCTCCCTCTGCAACTGGATCCTGGACTTCCTGACGGGCCGCCCCCCAAGTCGTAAGGGTAGGTAACAACATGTCTGCCACACTGATCCTCAACACTGGCGCCCCTCAGGGGTGTGTACCTAGTCCCCTCCTGTACTCCCTGTTCACCCATGACTGTGTGGCCAAACACAACACCATCATTAAGTTTGCTGATGACACAACGATGAGACAGTCTATAGGGAGGAGGTTAGAGAACTGGCAGTGTGGTCCCAGGACAACAACCTCTCCCTCAATGTGAGCAAGACAAAGGAGATGATTGTGGACCTCAGGAAGAGGCGGGCCAAACAGGCCCCCATTAACATTAACATCAAGTTCCTTGGTGTCCACATCATCAACGAACTATCATGGTCCAAACACACCAAGAGGGCACGACAAAACCTTTTCCCTCTCAGGAGACTGAAAGGATTTGGTCCGCAGATCCTCAATAAGTTCTACAGCTGCACCATCGAGAACATCCTGACCAGTTGCATTACCGCCTGGTATGGCAACTGCTCATTATCTGACCATAAGGTGCTACAGAGGGTAGTGCGTACGGCCCAGTACATCACTGGGGCCAAGCTTCCTGCCACCCAGGACCTATATAATAGGCGGTGTCAGAGGAAATCCCATAAAATTGTCAGGGACTCCAGTCACCCAAGTCATATATTGTATTATCTGCTTCCGCACGGCAAGCAGTACTGGAGTGCCAAGTCTTGGTCCAAAAGGCTCCTCAACTTCTTATGGTATAGGGGACGCTTGCGTCCCACTTGGCCAAAAGCCAGGGAAAATGCAGAGCGGCAAATTCAAATAAAATGATATAAAAATCAAACGTTCATTAAATCACACATGAAAGATACTAAATTAAAGCTACACTCGTTGTGAATCCAGCCAACGTGTCAGATTCCAAAGGCTTTTCGGCGAAAGCATAAGAAGCTGTTATCTGATGACAGCACAACAGTAAACAAAGAGGGTATTTCAACCCTGCAGAAGCTACACAAAATGCAGAAATAAAATATAAAACATGCCTTACCTTTGACGAGCTTCTTTTGTTGGCACTCCAATATGTCACATAAACATCACAATTTTTCCTTTTGTTCGATTAATTCCGTCCATAAATATCCAAATTGTCAATTTATTTGGCACGTTTGATCCAGAAAAAAACTGCTTCCAAATTGCGCAACGTCACTACAAAATATCTCAAAATTTACATGTAAACTTTGCCAAAACAACTCAAACAAATTTTGTAGTACAACTTTAGGTATTTTAAAATAATAATCGATCAAATGGAAGACGTGTCAATCTGTGTTCAATACAGGAAGACAACAAACCAAGCAACTTTTCAAGTCTTGCGCATCTCTCAACTCTCTTCATTGCACAAAGGAATAACCTCAACCAAATTCCAAAGACTGGTGACATACAGTGGAAGTGGTAGGAACTGAAAACAAGTTCCTAAGAAATATAGTTTCCCAATGAGAACTCACTAAACAGACAGAGACCTAAAACAAAAAAGAAAATCTGAACGGTTAGTCCTCGGGGTTTTGCCTGCTACATAAGTTCTGTTATACTCACAGACATGATTCAAACTGTTTTAGAAACTTCAGAGGGTTTTCTATCCACATCTACTAATAATATGCATATCTTATATTCTTGACATGAGTAGCAGGAAGTTGAAATTGGGCACGCTATTTATCCAAAAATGCTGCCCCTTATACCTTAAGAAGTTAACAGCTTCTTACCCCAAGCCATAAGTCTGCTGAACAATTAATCAAATGGCCACCAAACTATTTACATTGACACTCCTCACACTATCCATTTGTTCTGCACACTGCTGCTACTCACTGTTAATTATCTATGCATAGTCACTTCACCCCTACCTACATGTACAAATTACCTCAACTAACCTGCACCCCCGCACACTGACTCAGTATCGGTAACCGCTGTATATAGCCTCGTTATTGTTATTTTTTACTTTAGTTTATTTGGTACGGTACGTCCTGTGCCTGCTCTCGCACTCTCCCTGAAGAGCGTGCCCCCAGTCCAGAGCCTCCAGTGAGGGTTCCTAGTCCAGAGCCTCCAGCGAGGGTTCCCAGTCCAGAGCCTCCTGCGGGGGTTCCCAGTCCAGAGCCTCCTGCGGGGGTTCCCGGTCCAGAGCTTCCAGGGAGGGTTCCCGTTCCGGTGTCCCCGGCGACAATCCACGGTCAAGTTCCTCTGGTGACGATCCACGGTCCGGTTCCTCCGGCGATGATCTACGGTCCGGTTCCTCCGGCGACGATCCACGGTCCGGAGCCTACGGCGACGATCCATGTTCCGGAGCTTCCGGCGACGGTCCCCGCACCAGAGACGCCACCGAAGCAGACGGATCCGCGAGCGGAGCGGGGTCTACGTCCCGCACCGGAGCCGCCACCGAGGCTAGATGCCCACCTGGACCCTCCCCTATAGAGTCAGGTTTTGCGGCCAGAGTCCGCACCTTTAGGGGGGGTACTGTCACGCCCTGACCTTTATTCCCTAATTTGGTTAGGTCGGGGTGTGACTAGGGTGGGTACTCTAGTTGTTGTATTTCTATGTTGGCCTGGTATGGTTCCCAATCAGAGGCAGCTGATCGTTGTCTCTGATTGGGGATTATATTTAGGCAGCCTTTTTCCCACTGGGTTTTTGTAGGAACTTGTTTTTGCGTTGATGCCTGTGAGCTCTACAGAACGTCACGTATAGTTTATTCTTTAATGTTTTGTTGTTTGGTTCTCCTTAAAATAAAAAGATGTTGAACCAATTCCTCGCTGCGCTTTGGTCTGAGTATGATTACAACGACAATCGTGACAAAGCTAAAATATATATATACAGCCAAAATGACATATCAAAAAGCATATCCAAAATGTTTATAGTAAGATAAAATATATATACAGCCATTGTCGGGTATGATTAAAGAAGGCAATTTAACATAGGGGTAATGGGAGAAGCCTACTCGGGGGTGTGGTCACGTTAAGCCATGTCTTGCCGTGTGTATCTATTGCTTTTCACATGTGAACGTTTTTAACATGTGAAACCACACATTTCACATATTAAACTGCAATTCACATGTGAGGTTAAAGCATGTTATTCTGTTCACATGTGAAAAGATGGTGTTAACGTGAAATTTAAGCTCACCATGTGAAAACAACTATTTCACATGTGAGGGTTAACGCACATCGCAGCACTACAGTGATGGATGCTAGGCTAGCAGTCTGGAGCCAATGTCTCTGCAGGTGGTGAGGGAAAACACAGTGAACTATCCTACAGGAATGCAAAGGTTAAAGGTCAAACCTGCAGGGGCAAGGTAACGTGATGGGCCGTCTGACTATGTGGTATGTGTGATTATTGTACACATACATACTCACACACACAAGCTAAAACACTCACACACGCACGCACACACACACAAATCTCTCGATCACAAACATACTTCCCATTCTGACTACACATGCAAAAACACACACACACACACACACACACACACACACACACACACACACACACACACACACACACACACACACACACACACACACACACACACACACACACACACACACACACACACACACACACACACACACACACACACACACACACACACACACAGCTGTCCCGGTATGAGTCTAGCTGTCTACTTAGCGGTAGGGTGCTGCCTTCCACTGCTGCTGTTCACTAGTCAGAAAGTCAATCAATAGCAATACAAGACAGCAGAACACCTTGTTTTACTCAATTCCTCCTCTCTTCCTCCTCCTCCCTCTCTTCCTCCTCCATCCCCTCTTCCTCCCTCTTTCCTAATCTTCTCTGTCTCCCTTTTCCCCCCATCCATCCCTCTTCCTCTCGCCTCCCTCAACCCAGCCTCCCTTCTCTCTCCTCCCTCAACCCAGCCTCCCTTCTCTCTCCTCCTCTTTCCTTTCTTTCCTCTAAATTCTCAGGTTCTAAATTCTCTCCATCCACTCGTCTCCTTCTCTCCTCCCTACTCCATTTCTCCCTCCAGTCTTATCCTCCCTCACCCCTTCCTCTCATTCTCCTTCTATTCCTCCTTTATCCATTGTCACGTGTAGCAGAAGATGACTACTTTATTGCTGTGAAACACACATCAAAGTGAATTCAATTTGGTGAATGTTAAACAGATGAAAACACACTTCTTGATAATAACACAGTCAAAGGGCCAGATCACAGGTTCAAGGACAGGACAGACACAGCTACAGTAGACGACCACAGGCTGTAAGCCACAGTCAATGTCCCAGAGAGGAGGGGTAGAGGGTTGGGTTTTAATGCATGGTCAAAGGCAAGGAGCATTGATTTCAGCACTAAGTGAAGGACAAGGAGCGCAGAGCTCGATCCGCAAATCAATGACACACTCCAAAATATCTGATGTGCTGGGTGGAGGCACTGGAATTAGTGTGCAAAACACAGTGTGCCACAGATTGTGTCAGACACACTGGTGAAAACACACACCCGGACAGTCAGCACAGGCACACACAAATGCACACACACACACAGAAAAAAAAGAACAGGAGAGGTTTCCATTATCCCTCAGATCAACATTTTTCTTTTAGCGAAAAACTGTAAAAAAAACCTTTAAAAACCACAATACATTCATGAACTTTATTTTTAAATATTTTTTTTCTCCCCAAATTCGTGATATCCAATTGGTAGTTACATTCTTGTCCCATCGCTGCACCTCCTGTAAAGTCTCGGGAGAGGCGAAGTTCGAGAGCCATGCATCCTCTGAAACACGACCCCACCAAGCCGCACTGCTTCTTGACCCGGAAGCTGCACCAACCTATCAGAGCTAACACCTTACAGCTTGCAACCAAAGTCAGCACCCGGCCCGCCACAAGGAGTCGCCACGATGGGACAAGGACATCCTAGCTGGCCAAACCATCCCCTAACCCAGAAAACGATGGGCCAATTGTGCGCCACCTCATGGTTCGCTGCCGGCTGCGAAAGAGCCCAGGATTGAACCCAGGTCTGTAGTGACACCAATTGCACTGCGATGCAGTGGATTAGACCACTGTGCCACTCAGGAGAACCTAAAAAAATTTAAAATATCAAAGGTAAATGTAGAAATGCAAAGAATGCTGTCCATGGGGTGTCCTATAGAGGCCCAAACTATGGGTGTTATGTACTAATTAGGGAGACGGAGTGCATTCCAAATTTTACACTATTCCCTATATAGTGCACTAATTTGGACCATGGCCAATAGGGCTCTGGTCAAAAGTAGTGCACTATGTATAGAATATGGTACCATTTTGGACGCAAACCACAGTCTACTCAGACATCAATAGGTTCCATCAGACTGCACACAGACCCAATAATAGCTGTCCACTACCCCATTATAGAGGGATGCAGATTGCTTCGCTATAGGAGCTCAAACGCACAAACCAGACACACAGAAACTCACACACACAGATATTATGCATGCACAAACGCACACACGCAAACACACACAGTCCTATTGCACACACACGAACACACACACACACACACAGTGAGCGACTGAGACACCGGCCACATTGAGACAACATGGAAAGAGCTTCAAAGACTGGCCACTTAAATCTATTATGGTGCCGACAGAAATCAAATCATATGCAACAAAGACTGACATCCCGTATCTGCTCTATAATGGATTATACTACACAGATGAAAACGTGATCACAACACACATACAATAATGCAGATGCAAACGCCTTCCAAAAATCAGATAGTGAGATGTCATCGATGTGGGGTACAATGATATTTGGTGTCTAAATTCAAATTAGGAAATCAATCACGGAATCAAGCATAAAATGATTTATACAGTCCCTGACTAATAACAAAAGGAGAGGGATGAAATGGGGAGAGTTAGAAGAGAGAGAGAGAGAGAGAGAGAGAGAGAGAGAGAGAGAGAGAGAGAGAGAGAGAGATATCTAGGTGGAGGAACAAGGAGCGCCGGAAATTAAAATGTTTCCTATCCGAGCAATCCTAAATGAATGTGGGAGCCAGGATAGAGGAAAGGACAGAGGAGAAAAGAGGGGGATCAATGGAGTAGTGGTGTGGTGAAAGGAGAGGCGATGTGAATGGGGCTCTGCCAGTGGGGGGCAGCCAGCAGCTGCCCAATAACCTCCAAGCTGAAGAACGACAATAATACTGATGCAGTGTGCCCCGGCTTTTAGAGCCCTCGCGTTGCAGGGGGACCCCTTAGACGGTTGAGCAACAACAATGCAGTCTAATTGAAGCGCCATTCGACCGCTCTGAAAGACCATAACACCAGATCAAACTGGCTATCTCCATCACAGAGAGAGAAGACAAGAGACGGAAGAGAGAGCGAGGGTATAGCTCAGTAGGTAGAGCATAGCACTTGTAACGCCAGTGTTGTGGGTTAAATTCCCAGGGCCACCCATACATAAAATGTATACCAGCATGACTATAAGTCGCTTTGGGATGAAAGAGTCTGCCAAATGGCACATACTGTACAGAGATGAGAAAGACAGAGCGGAGAAAAATAAAGAGAACAGGAGAGTGAGAGAGAGAGAGATTCATAATTTTGCTCTGGTGTGAATAACATGGACTAAGGGGCTCTCCCTCATACATAACATACAGTACATTGGTCTCTTGGCTGATATGTATTGTCTTTGCTTACCAACAGGAATACATGTCTTTGTCTTCAAATGCCTTTGGAAAGTATTCAGATCCCTTGACTTTTTCCACATGTTGTTACGTTACTGCCCTTTTCTAAAATGTTTTAAATAACCAAAAATCCTCAGCAATCTACACACAATACCCCATAATTACAACGTGAAAACAGGTTTTCATTTTTTTTTTGCAAATTTATAAAAAAATACACAACAGAAAATACCTTATTGATAATTATTCAGAACCTTTTCTATGAAACTCAAAATTGAGCTCAGGTGCATCTTGGTTTCATTGATCATCCTTGAGATGTTTCTACAACTTCTACAACCACCTGTGGTCAATTCAATTGATTTAACATGCTTTGGAAAAGGACACACCTGTCTATATAAGGTCCCACGGTTGACAGTGCATGTCAGGGCAAAAACTAAGCCATGAGGTCGAAGGAATTGTGGTGGAGCTCCGAGACAGGATTGTGTCGACGCACAGATCTGGGGAAGGGTACCACAACATTTCTGCTGCATTGAAGGTCCGCAAGAACACAGTGGCCTCCATCATTCTTAAATGAAAGAAGTTTGGAACCACCAAGGCTCTTCCTAAAGCTGGCCGCCCAGCCAGATTGAGCAATCGGGGGAGAAGTTACTTGGTCAGGGAGGTGACCTAGAACCCAATGATCATTCTGACAATGCTCTATAGTTCCTCTGTTGAGATGGGAGAATCTTCCAGAAGGACAACCAACTCTGCAGCACTCCACCCATCAGGCTTTTATGGTAGAGTGGCCAGACTGAAGCCACTCCTCAGTAAAAGGCACTTGACAGCCCACTTGGAGTTTGCCAAAAGGCACCTAATGACTCTCAGACCATGAGAAACAAGATTATCTGGTCGAAGCTTTATGCTGTGGGGTTGTTATCCAGCGGCAGGGACTGGGAGACTAGTAAGGAGGGAAAGATGAACGTGGAAAAGTATAGAGAGATCCTTGATGAAAACCTGCTCCAGAGTGCTATGGACCTCAGATTGGAGCAAAGGTTCACCTTCCAACAGGATAACCACCCTAAGCACACAGCCAAGACAACGCAGGAGTGGCTTCCGGACAAGTCTCTGAATGTCCTTGAGTGTCCCAGCCAGAGCTCAGACTTGAAATACGATCGAACATCTCTGGAGAGACCCGGAAATGTGCAGCAACGCATCCAAACGGACAGAACTTGAGAGGATCAGCGGAGAGGAATCTGAGAAACTCCCCAAATACAGGTGCGCCAAGCTTGTAGCGTCATACCCAAGAAGACTCGGGCTGTAATCACTTCTAAAGGTGCTTCAACAAAGTACTGAGTAAATTGTCTGAATAGTTACATATATTGTTATATTTCCGTTAAATAAATTAGCAAAAACAAAATGTAAAACCTGTTTTTGTTTTGTCATTATGAGGTATTGCGTGTAGATTGATGAGGAACATTTAAAAAAATAAAAAATAATTATAAAGCTGTAGCGTAACAAAATGTGGAAAAAGTCAAGAGGTCTGAATACTTTCTGAAGGCACTGTACACACTGGATGCCTAAATCAACCCAGATACTGTATGAGCTAACGCCAGAATGAATGTGAAATTTGGCATAGAAAGTAGGAAATCAGGAGGTGAGTAGAAAGAGCGAGAGAAAGAGAGTATCAGGGATTTATTCCAAACCAATACTACGATCACACCAGCAAATGGAAGGAGAGGAACAGAGGGAAGGAGGAAGGGAGAGGGAGCGAAAAAGGGAGAAGGGAGAGGGAGCGAAAAAGGAGGGAAAAAATCTGAGGTACAAGCCCCCATCATCTATTTTTACGCTGCATTTAATTTACATTTTATTTTCCCTACTGATAACAGTGAACAGAGAACACGCGGAGGCTGACACCGGAGAGCTTCCTTGGTCAAAGGGTCAGCAGTTAACCTGTCAGTAAGCAGGGTAATGATTAGAATAATGCTACACACACACTCACACACTAGAGGTCGGCGCTGGCCCCTGGTTCTACTGACGGACCCTGGGGGGGGGGGGGGGGGCAGTGTGTGCTTTGCGGAATGGCTATCTACCTCTGATAAACCATAGGCGTCAGGCCTGGGGCGGTAGGGCAAGACCCTTCACCTACAGTATTTCACACAAGATCAAAAAGGGATCGCTGAATAAAAGAGAAAAGGAAAATACTCTGGACTGCCAACACACACACACACACACACACACACGCGCACACACACACACACGCGCACACACACACACACACACACACACACACACACACACACACACACACACACACACACACACACACACACACACACACACACAAGGCCTCACACATAAAGAAACACACATACACAGCCACACCTATGAAGGGTCTCTAACACCACTGCTAAGCCTGCTGGGGAAAATAAAGAGCTGGCCAATATCGGCACTGACAATGTTGTGTAAACTTAACAGTCAGACAAGAGTATTTACCATTCGGGAACATTGATTTAACATTGAAACAGTCCCGAATACACCCGTGATGTTTGAACAAATCTATTGTTTGTAATCTTGTCCATCAGATATGTCATACTATGGGCCCTACTCAGATTAGGTGATTTCCTACCTTTACAGTGTACAGCACTTAGAGCACTTGGAGAGCATTATCTCAACTGCTGACAACCTTATTTTACCCTGGGGATCAATAAAGGCCGGTTGTGATACAGCCTGGAATCGAACCAGGGTCTGTAGTGACTCCTCTAGCAGTGAGATGCAGTACCTTAGACCGCTGCACAACTCGGGAGCTGTTATGTTCTATTCCATTCTATTACATCTAAACTAAATCCAACATTATCATAACATTTAATTGTTATTATAACAATGTTATTATAATGACCTCAGATCAGATTGAAAGCCTTATCAGGTCTACTGTGTCTTGGCACTGCTCTTGGTGTAGCCTCTAGCCTCTACAGAACTCTGGCATCCCTAGGCAGTCTAAATAGGGACGCGTTAACATAACAGTATCAGACATGCCTAAGGGTTTAACAATAAAACACTCATCCATCATCTCATCCTGTTTCCTGCAGGAAGTATGGTTGAAGCACGTTCACATTCACAGGTGACCTTAACACACACACCCGTGGTCAGTGTAGGGGCATATCGTACAGACACACACACACACGTACGTCACTCTGTCTCTCGACTCCACAGGTGTAATGATGCATTGAGACGAGGTGTGTGTGTCTGACTCTGTTACTGAAAATGCATGGCAGATAATAAGGACTGTAGGTCTCCAGTAGGACGGATGCTGGAATTACTTATTAAAAACATTGCAGCCCTTTCTTATTACGCAAGAATACTGTGGTCTGGTTCTGCAACATACATACTGTTGTCTGTCATACGGGCTCAGGATAGCATTTCACATCAGGTTAGTTTAAGACAGATCTGAGACCTGTTCAAATACTGCTTATAATGCTAAACTATAGCAACTCTCTGACGTGGTTGTTGTGTGAGTCAGTGGCATTCCGCAAGGTCTGTGAAAAATATGCAGTTTTGTAGCTAATCATGCTTCACTACACATTTTGCGATGAGGATGAAAGAAAATCTTGCTGTTTTACTGCTAATTTCCTGTAATTCTAAATGTTTTTGGCATGGCTAATGATGTGTTCAAATCCTATCTGGGGGGGGGGGGGGGTTGAGCATAGAGATCCTATTAAATTACTAGAGGGGCTACGTCATAAAGCCCTCGAAAATCTAGAATGGGGTGGAAATGGCAGCCATATTGTTAGGGAGAAATCCAAACTAGTCTTATAGGTCGTTATCAATAAAATCTCACAATATGGTGCAGAGCATCGATTTTCCTGCTGGGGGGCAAGGAGATCCACAGCTCCACTAAAACCTATTAACTGCATGTTGTTTTCAAGGGATTGTTAAATATATGTAAACTATTTGGTGTTAATATCAACACTTCTTGAAGAGGAGAGTCACAACTACACATTTCAGATTATTCCACAATTATTGATAACCTATTGGAATGAATGGCAGTCAAGGCATAATCCTGATTTTACTTATCAAAAATTGCGTAATAGAATTATTGTAAACCTAAAATATCGTCATATTATCATAAATACAGTTTAAATAGGTTTTATACAAATGTTATGTATACTGAGCCTCTAAATATATGTAAACAGACCATACATATAAAAAAATATATATTGGAAAGCTGAGAATGTTAATTTATGATACAATATCATTGATTGTAGAATTTACAACTTGTCTAAGTCCTATCATCTACTGATTTGAGCTAGTGTATGGCTGTGGATTGACTGCATTGTTTGAATGGAATGTTGGCATATTGGGAGTTCATTTAAAGACATGATGAAATCATTCCTCTAAAACTGTCCAGCTAGCTAGCTGTCAAACAAACATACGGAGCAGATAAATTCTTCAAATTCATTATTGTACACTATCTTATCACAGCACTGGCAAACCATTGTTGACCTGACCAGAATGGCTGACCTTTTTCCTATCATAAGAAGGTTCATGTCCATTCTACTATTCTAATTCCTAATTCTATGGGAGCGACCCCCAGGGGGTTGAAGGCCCCCAAAGCCTGTGGTTCCCCTCGCCTTGCGGGGGCTGCGTGATTCACCAATGGTCTGAGTCTGTGTCAGTCAATTAGACAGAGAGAGAGAGAGAGAGAGAGAGAGAGAGAGAGAGAGAGAAATTGAGGTAGAGATCTGTGTGTATATTTGTGTGTGCATGCATATCTTTATGTGTGCATGTCAGTGTGTGTGAGTTTCTGTGTGTCTGGTCTGTGTGTTTGAGGTCCTATAGCGAAGCAATCTGCATCCCTCTATAATGGGGTAAAAGAGGACATCTATTATTGGGCAATGTGCAGTCTGATGGAACCTATTGATGTCTGAGTAGACTGTGATGCATCCCAAATGGGACCCTATTCTATGTGCCCTTTGGAATACACTCCGTCTCCCTAATTAGTACATAACACCCACAGTTTGGGCCTCTATAGGACACCCCATGGACAGCATTCTTTGCATTTCTACATTTACCTTTGATATTGAAAAATGTGTTTTCTTTACAGTTACAATAAGGAAGGCAAATAAAGTATTGATCTAAGGGATAAGGGAAACCTCTCCTGTAGTGTGTGTGTGCGCGTGTCTGGTGTGAGAGTGAGAGAGAGAAAGAAATGATCTCAACAGAGAAAAATCTCCTCATGTGTGCTGCCTGTATCCCCCCGATAGAATCCCCATACTTTAACGATGACAGCTTCTCCATCCTAGATGGGGAGATCAACCATTTCCAGGCCCAGGGACATGCACTAGCCTGTGGAGACCTAAATGCCAGAACTGGACAAGAACCTGACACTCTCAGCACACAGGGAGACAGTATTACCTCCCAAATATTCCCCCCTAGACACAACTATGACAAAACAACCAAAAAAATGGACATAACTCCTGATCAAATTAGCCTAATTTGTTTATTAATAACTTTCCATGTTCAAAATTATGAACTCTCCTCAAACAATAGCATGATATTATTTTACTGTAAAAGCTACTGTAAATTGAATATTGTAGTTAGATTAACAAGTATTTAAGCTTTCTGCCAATATCAGATATGTCTATGTCCTGGGCAATGTTCTTGTTACTTACAACCTCATTCTAATTGTATTAACGATTAGCAAAATAATGGTTAGCTCAACCGTCCCGTGGAAGGGACACCAATCCGAAAGAAGTTTTTAACAACAATGACAAATGGTTTGACGAAGAATGCAAAAACCTAAGAAAACATTTGAGAAAACTATCCATCTAAAACATAGAGACCCAGAAAACCTGAGTCTAGGCCTTCACCATGGTGAATCACTAAAACAATACAGAAATACACTATGGAAGAAGAAGGAGCAGCACGTCAGAAATCAGCTCAATGTCATTGAAGAATTCATAGAATTTAACCACTTCTGGGAATATTGGAACACATTAAACAAACAACAACAAGAAGAGTTATCTGTCCAAAATGGAGATGTGTGGAAAAACCACTTCCCTAATCCTTTTGGCTCTATAACAAAGAACAAACAGCAAAAACATATAAACTCAGCAAAAAAATAAACATCCCTTTTCAGAACCCTGTCTTTCAAAGAAACTAGTAAAAATCCAAATAACTTCACATATCTTTATTGTAAAGGTTTTTAAAACTGTTTCCCATGCTTGTTCAATGAACCATAAACAATTAATGAACATGCACCTTTGGAACTGTTATTAACACACTAACAGCTTACAGATGGTAGGCAACTAAGTTCACAGTTATGAAAACTTAGGACACTAAAGAGGCAGTTCTACTGACTCTGAAAAACACCAAGAGAAAGATGCCCAGGGTCCCTACTCATCTGCGTCAATGTGCCTGAGGCATGCTGCAAGGAGGCATGAGGACTGCATGTGTGGCCAGGGGATTAAATTGCAATGTCCGTACTATGAGACACCTAAGACAGCGCAACATGGAGACAGGATGGACAACTGATCATCCTCACAGTGGCAGACCACGTGTAACAACACCCGCACAGGATCGGTACATCCAAACATTACACCTGTGGGACAAGTACAGAATGGCAACAACAACTGCCTGAGTTACACCAGGAATGCACAATCCCTCCATCAGTGCTCGGACAGTCCGCAATAGGCTGAGAGAGGCTGGACTGAGGGCTTGTAGGCCTGTTGTAAGGCAGGTCCTCACCTGACATCACTGGCAACAACGTCGCCTATGGGCACAAACCCACCGTCGCTGGACCAGACAGGAGTGGCAAAAGTGCTCTTCACTGACGAGTCGCGGTTTTGTCTCACCAGAGGTGATGGTCGCATTTGCGTTTATCGTCGAAGGAATGAGCGTTACACCGAGGCTTGTACTCTGAAGCTGGATTGCTTTGGAGGTGGAGGGTTAGTCATGGTCTGGGGCGGTGTGTCGCAGCATCATTGGACTGAGCTTGTTGTCATTGCAGTCAATCTCATCACTGTGCGTTACAGGGAAGACCTCCTCCTCCCTCATGTGGTACCCTTCCCGCAGGCTCATCCTGACATGACCCTCCAGCATGACAATGCCGCCAGCCATACTGCTCGTTCTGTGCATGATTTCCTGCAAGACGGAAAGGTCAGTGTTCTGCCATGGCCAGCGAAAAGCCTGGATCTCAATCCCATTGAGTACGTCTGGGACCTGTTGGATCGGAGGGTGAGGGCTAGGGCCATTCCACCCAGAAATGTCCGGAACTTGCAGGTGCCTTGGTGGAAGACTGGGGTAACATCTCACTGCAAGAACTGGCAAGTCTGGTGTCGTCCATGAGGAGGAGATGCACTTCAGTACTTAATGCAGCTGATGGCCACACCAGATACTGACTGTTCCTTTTGATTTTGACCCCCTCTTTGTTCAGGGACACATTAATCCATTTATATTAGTCGCATATCTGTGGAACTTGTTCAGTTTATGTCTCAGTTGTTGAATCTTGTTATGTTCATACAAATATTTACACATGTTAAGTTTGCTGAAAATAAACACAGTTGACAGTGCTGAGTTGACTTGATCAATTGAAAATTTTAGAATCAGCTATTAAAGACTACCAGAACCCACTGGATTCTCCAAATACATTGAATGAACTACAGGACAAAATACAAACCCTCCAACCCAAAAAGGCCTGTGGTGTTGATGGTATCCTACATGAAATGATAAAATATACAGACCACAAGATCCAATTGGCTATTAACATCCTCCTCAACTCTGGCATCTTCCCCAATATTTGGAACCAAGGATAACCCCAAACCACAAATTTGACCCCAATAACTCTTTGACCCCAATCCTCTGCATTATCATTAACAGCAGACTTGTACATTTCCTCAGTGAAAACAATGCAGGGAACAAATGTCAAATTGGTTTTTTACCAGATTACCGTAAGACACACCATGTATTCACCCTCTGCACCCTAATTGACAAACAAACCAAAACAAAGGCAAAGTCTTCTCATGCTTTGTTGACTTCATAAAAGCTTTTGACTCAATTTGGCATGAGGGTCTGCTATACAAATTGATCGAAAGTGGTGGTGGGGGGAAAACATACAACATTATAAATCCATGTATACAAACAACAAGTGTGTGGTTAAAATTGGCAAAAACACACAAAAAATGTCCACATGGCTGTGGGGATAGACATGGATGCAGTTTAAGCCCCACTCCCTTCAACATATATATCAACAAATTGGCGAGGGCACTAGAACAGTCAGTCTGCAGCACCCAGGGTTGGGTAGGTTACTTTCAAAATGTAATCCATTACAGTTACTAGTTACCTGTCCAAAATTGTAATCAGTAATGTAACTTTTGTATGACCCAAACTCAGTCATGTGATCTGATTATATTCTGTTACTTTAAGATTACTTTCCCCATAAGAGGTATTAGAAGAAGACAAAATGTATGTTACCAATTGAACAACATCTATTGCAGGATAAATCAATGTTAAAGTTGACATAGCTGGCCATTTTACTTTATGGATTGGTTATGTAGGCTTCTTCTAACCCATCACTTTCTTTCTACTACATATAATAATTAAAATGATTAAATGATATCTTTACATTAAAACTTATTTGGGATAGGGGGCAGTATTTTCACGTCCGGATGAAAAGCGTGCCCAAAGTAAACTGCCTGTTAATCAGGCCCAGAAGCTAGGATATGCATATAATTGTAGATGTAGATAGAACACACTCTAACGTTTCTAACACTGTTAAAATAATGTATGCGAGTATAACAGAACTGTTTTGGCAGGCGAAACCCCGGGGACAAACCATCCAGGAAAAAATACATTGAGCTCACTGTGTTTTCAATTGGTTTCTATGGGAAGCTCTATTTAATAGGAACCTGCTTGCAGTTCCTATGGCTTCCACTAGATGTCAACAGGCTTTAGAAATTGGTTGATGTTTTTCTTTTGAGAAATGAGGAAGTAGGGTTGTTCTTTGTGAGTGTCAAGCCAAGTAGACTCTTCTGTTTGTTGCGTGAACAGGAACACGTTGTATTTATTCGGTATTGAACACAGTATATTCCGTCACAAATTTTATCGATTATTTACGTTTTAGGATACCTAAGGTTGGATTAGGAACATTGTTTGAAATGTTTGGACCAAGTTTACAGGTAACATATTAGATACTTTGTAGGCATGTTGGGCGAGTTGGAACCGGTATATTTCTGAATCAAACGCGACAAATAAATTGACATTTTTGGGACATAAAGAACGACATTATCGAACAAAAGGACCATTTGTGATGTTTCTGGGACATTTTGGAGTGCCAACAGAAGAAGATCTTCAAAGGTAAGGCGTTAATTATATCGTTATTTCTGACTTTTGTTGCTGTCACGTACTGACCATAGTTCTTTTGTGTTTTCTTTGTTTTAGTGTTGGTCAGGACGTGAGCTGAGTGGGCATTCTATGTTGTATGTCTAGTTTGTCTATTTCTATGTTTGGAGTGATATGGTTCTCAATCAGAGGCATGTTTTAGTCATTGTCTCTGATTGGGAACCATATTTAGGCAGCCTGTTTTGTGTTGGGTTTTGTGGGTGGTTGTCTTCTGACACTGCGGCTGGATTAACAAGAAGTTACTCTTTATTTTGATGTATAACACTTGTATCTTTTATGCATTTTTAATATGAGTAATTTTGTTTTTGAATTTTGGCGCTCTGCAATTTCACTGGATGTTGTCAAATCAATCCCATTAACGGGATTTGAGCGGGAAGGGATCACTAAGAAGTTAAAAACCAAAGTCTAGAAATCCAGTCATTCCAATAAATAATACACCCCTTGATCTTGAAGAATAGGACTTGGAAATATGGAAGTATAGATTAGCCAAATAGTTTTGAGATCATGCTCAGGTTAAACAAAGGACCTATTAGCCAGCCCTACTCTGTTGTTTTTGATTTTGTTGTCACACAGGACTAATTGGGCTCATTGATTTGAGTTGAAAAATAAATGCTGCGCTCATGGAATGGCATGATTTGAGCACTACTGAAAAGTGCTATTTAAATGTGAAAAATGAATACCATATGCTGCATTTGCTATAGGCCTATTGTTTACCATTTTGTTGGTGACACTTTGATATCTTGATATCTTGATAATATCCAGCAGTTTAAAAGGCAAATTCACAGATGAAACAATAACAAAATGGTCGCCCGCCTCTGTTTCGGTATCCATCAAACACATTTGGTGTGTCATCATAGTGGTCTCTGACTTGTGGTCAGATCGCTCAGGTGGAACACATTTAAACCTGTGCCTTTTTTTCAATGCTGATTTGAATGTCATTGAGAAAACAGAGAAGTGTCAAAGATTTTTTTTCACAAACATAATTTCTGAATTTAAAAGTATCCTTGAAGTAATCATCTAGTTTTTCAAAAGTATCTGTAATCTGATTACAGTATTTTCGCTGGTACCGTTTTTTGAAATCCTTAAATGTAACGGATTACATGTAATCCGTTACTCCCAACCCTGGCAGCACCCGGCCTCACCCTACTAGAATCTGAAGTCGACTTCTGTTTGCTGATGATCTGGTGCGTCTGTCCCCAACCAAGGACGGCCTACAGCAGCACCTAGATCTTCTGCACAGATTCTGTCAGGCCCCTACACTAAATCTCAGTAAGACAAAAATAATGGTGTTCCAAAAAAGGTCCAGTTGCCAGGACCACAAATACAAATTCCATCTAGACACTGTTGCCCTAGAGCACACAAGAAACTATACATACCTCGGCTTAAACATTGGCACCACAGGTAACTTCCACAAAGCTGTGAACGATCTGAGAGACAAGACAAGTAGGGCATTATATGGCATCAAAAGGAACATAACATTTGTATACCAATTAGGATCTGGCTCAAAATACTTGAATCAGTTGTAGGATCCATTTCCCTTTGTGGTTGTGAGGTCTGGGGTCCACTTACCAACCAATAATTCAGAAATGGGACAAACACCAAATTGAGACTGCATACAGTATTCTGCAAAAATATCCTCCAAGCCCAACGTAAAAAAACAGATACTGCATGCAGAGTAGAATTAGGCCAAAAAGGTTGCTGTAGCCAGACCTGGCTCTCAAGAGAAGACTGTGTGAACACGGCCCACAAAATGAAGTGGAAACTGAGCAGCACTTCCTAACCTCCTGCCAAATGTATGACCATATTAGAGACACATATTTCCTCAGATTACACAGACCCACAAAGAATTTAAAAACAAATACAATATCTATTGGGTGAAATACCACAGTGTTCAATCACAGCAGCGATATTTGTGACCTGTTTCCACAAGAAAAAGATGTACTCTTTCTTCATGTGACCTGATGTTCCTCCAGAGCAGCAGAACGGAGCCTGGGCCTTTCATCGTCACTGTGGAGCAGTGTGAGCATCACTGCCTCATCAATCATCCCTCTAGGCTATTGTTCCTCCAGAGCAGCAGAACAGAGCCTGGGCCTTTCATCATCACTGTGGAGCAGTGTGAGCATCACTGCCTCATCAATCATCCCTCTAGGCTATTGTTCCTCCAGAGCAGCAGAACAGAGCCTGGGCCTTTCATCATCACTGTGGAGCAGTGTGAGCATCACTGCCTCATCAATCATCCCTCTAGGCTATTGTTCCTCCAGTGCAGCAGAACGGAGCCTGGGCCTTTCATCGTCACTGCGGAGCAGTGTGAGCATCACTGCCTTATCAATCATCCCTCTAGGCTATAGACTCATATAGTGATTGGCTCATATTATTAAAGACTCTCATTAATATTGACTCATATTAGCACCCTCTTAATTTGTTATTAATTCATTACATTCCTAGCCACATAAATCATCTTTCTAGCCTCAGATTCAAGTAGATTATGTGCCATTTGGTGGAATTAACAGTAATATATACATTAGAATTCTATGTACTGTACATAAAGATAAAAAGTAAAATATCATTAAAAAAACATACATTAAATGTTCTAAAATCATCAAAGAAAATCAGTTCCGTCATGTGTGCTAAAATTAGAGCTGTATTCGACGAATAGCATTTGCACATATGTGTTGGGTTTGTCCAGATGCCCAGAACGCTACAGAGAGCCAATGAGACAGCTTAATCCACAGACCGATTTGAGTGGTATAGGCAACCTGCAGGGGCCTAGGCTTGAGACTCATATAATTATTGAATCATATTTTATAGGTACCCTATGAATATCATAGTCTGAATTGTACAGCCAAATGAACTATGAAGTCGTTTCTGTACTGTACAATGACCGCTGGATTCTGAGACACAGACCACTGCCTCTTCTGTGATGAGACCTTCATCACAAGTTGTTAGTAACTGAACTTATGTGTTATGGCAGGTGTGAAACCACTGAAATGATCAAGGACAAGTCCATTACCACTCTGATGTCAAAGCTCCATATAACCGGTACACATCTCTCCCTTAGCCCCGCTCTTCCATTTCCTCTAACCTCTCCTCTCCACCCCAGCTCTGGGGCAACTCTAGCAGTCAATCGATGGCGTTTCAGACACAATGGCAAATTCAATTTCCCTGGGCCACCTCTTCCCACCAGGCCAGAAGCCCTGTCTGGGGCCGATAGGGCCCCCGACACCCCATCCACCATGACAGGAGGACTGGGGATTTAACCAGACCCCTCAGCCTTATCACTTTAATAGACACACATAACTGGATTGGTAGCGATGTGGGGGGGGGGGGGGTAGGGGGGGGGGGATGTACACCTGCATGTGTGTCCAGAGGAAGAGTGCAGCTACTGCTGGGACAAAATAGCAGTCTACCTGGTTCTCTACCTCCTCCCCTACCTGGTTCTCTACCACCTCCCCTACCTGGTTCTCCCCTGCATTCATCCTGTCTGTTTGTTGTCTCCCCATATCTCCCCTGTATCCTTTCTGTCTCTCCGTGCCTCCCTTATATCCCTTGTCTCCCCCCTCTGTCTCCCTCAATCTCCCTCAGCCTCTCCTATCTTAACCTGCCTCTCACCTCTCTCCCCAAAATCTCCCCTATTCCTCCCATCTCCCTATGTCCGCCCGTCTCCTCCTATCTCAACCTTTCTCCCCCCATCTCTCTCAGTGGAGAGTTAATGAAGAGGGTTTAACTCCAGCTCCACTCTCCTCAAGGAGCTTTTTAAGACTTATGGCAGGAAAGAGGGAAGGAAGGAGGGAAAAGAGAAAGAGAGAGGGTTGGAGGAGAGAACCTCACCTGAGGTTCCTCAATGATGCTCAAGAAGTGAAGAGGGACAGGCCTCCAAAAGGAGAGGTGGAGTGAGTACAGATTGGGAAAGGAGGAGAGGAGGCTTCTCTCTCTGCTAGCTGCCTGATAGCTGGTGACCAGCGAAGCAGAAGGATGAGTAGAAAGGCAAGAAGGAAAGGGGGAACAATTAAAGTCAGAGAAATGAAGTAAAAACATTTCAAATGCAAGCAAACACAAGTGATTGAAGTGCATTGTATTGCATCCTCCTCTCCTCTCTTTATCCTGCTTCTCCTCTATGGTCAGTTCTCCTCCTCCTGCTTCTCCTCTCCTCTCTTCCTCCTGCTTCTCCTCTCCTCACCTCCTCCTGCTTCTTGTCTCCTCCTACTGCTTCTTCTCTCTATCCTGTTCTCATTTTCCTCTCTGCACTATTTATTCTCCTCTCCCTCCCTGTCACAGTAGCATGCTATGGGCCTCTAGTTGTGCTGTCCAATCCAATCAGAATAAATAATTAAAAGGTTAGAGCGGGTCCTAAGTGCACGGCCATCTCCTCTTGTACCCACACGCTGGGGGAGTGCACAGTAAACAATGCAAACAGCAGGCACAACAGCCCTCGGGCTCTGCATTCTGCGGAGGGAAGAATAAACACACACGTAAACACACATGCACAAACGTGCACACACAAACACAGCTATTTTTTTCAGTGTGTGTGTGAGCACGTTCGTGCATGTATGTGTGCATGCTGGTTTTATGGCACAAACACAAACACAGAGACGACAACAGCTCTGCTGTCCAACACACCTGCATCCACAGGTTGGAAAGCACCATCAATTGATTGGTTCCTTCTAGACTATCTCAGCCCTCTAGTGTCTGGGGTCTGTTTGGAGCAGCTAGGGATTCTTTGATACAACCTGTCTACTAGGGCTGGGAAAGGCCAGGGACCTCACAAAACAATATTTTCACGATATTTAGGTGGATGACCAGGGATAAGTGATGTGTGTGAATTGGACAATTTTACTGTCAAAATGTAACGAGTACTTTTGAGTGTCAGGGAAAGTTTATGGAGTAAAAAGTATATCATTTTACTTCGGAATGTAGTGAAGTAAAAGTAAAAGTTGGCAAAAATATAAATAGTAAAGTAAAGTACAGATACCCCAATAAAATACTTACATTCAAATATTTTTACTTTAGTACTTTACACCACTGTGCGATTCCATGGTCCAAACATATTGGTACTTTACACCACTGTGCGATTCCATGGTCCAAACATATTGGTACTTTACACCACTGTGCGATTCCATGGTCCAAACATATTGGTACTTTACACCACTGTGCGTTTCCATGGTCCAAACATATTGGTACTTTACACCACTGTGCGATTCCATGGTCCAAACATATTGGTACTTTACACCACTGTGCGATTCCATGGTCCAAACATATTGGTACTTTACACCACTGTGCGATTCCATGGTCCAAACATATTGGTACTTTACACCACTGTGCGATTCCATGGTCCAAACATATTGGTACTTTACACCACTGTGCGATTCCATGGTCCAAACATATTGGTACTTTACACCACTGTGCGATTCCATGGTCCAAACATATTGGTACTTTACACCACTGTGCGATTCCATGGTCCAAACATATTGGTACTTTACACCACTGTGCGATTCCATGGTCCAAACATATTGGTACTTTACACCACTGTGCGATTCCATGGTCCAAACATATTGGTACTTTACACCACTGTGCGATTCCATGGTCCAAACATATTGGTACTTTACACCACTCTACTATTCCATGGTCCAAACATATTGGTACTTTACACCACTGTGCGATTCCATGGTCCAAACATATTGGTACTTTACACCACTGTGCGATTCCATGGTCCAAACATATTGGTACTTTACACCACTGTGCGATTCCATGGTCCAAATATATTGGTACTTTACACCACTGTGCGATTCCATGGTCCAAACATATTGGTACTTTACACCACTGTGCGATTCCATGGTCCAAACATATTGGTACTTTACACCACTGTGCGATTCCATGGTCCAAACATATTGGTACTTTACACCACTGTGCGATTCCATGGTCCAAACATATTGGTACTTTACACCACTGTGCGATTCCATGGTCCAAACATATTGGTACTTTACACCACTGTGTGATTCCATGGTCCAAATATATTGGTACTTTACACCACTGTGCGATTCCATGGTCCAAACATATTGCTCACCATATGTCTGCTGCAGAGGGACAAGAGAGAGCCATGAGAAAACAATTATTTGACTGGTATATCAGATACAGTTAGGGTTCAACATATAATCTTAACTGCAAATTATCTAGCACCAAACCTAGCACCAGGAAATAAGTAAATATATTTATCATAGCAAAAAAATTAGTCAAAACAGCATGAGAACAGGCTGGTGTTTGTGTAGGCTTGTGTGTGTGTGTGTGTGTGTGTGTGTGTGTGTGTGTGTGTGTGTGTGTGTGTGTGTGTGTGTGTGTGTGTGTGTGTGTGTGTGTGTGTGTGTGTGTGTGTGTGTGTGTGTGCATTTTTTCTTCTGTGTTTGCCCTTGCATGTGTGTCTGTGAGTGTACACCCATGAGTGTGTGTGCTCAGATGTCATGTTCAGAGTGTGAGAGCAGATATCCCTGTGTCTCCAGCAGCACTCTGGATCCCTGGTGAGACGACGCTTGATGACAGATGCTGCTGGAGATTCTGCTGAGGCAACTGATTACCCAAACAGACCAACCAAACAATAGCACACACAGACCAGACCAAACAATAGCACACACAGACCAGACCAAACCATCAACAAAAAAGACCAACAAAACAATTACCCTAACAGGCCAGACCAAATTATTACACAAACAGCCAACCAAACGATTACCCTAACAGGCCAGACCAAATTATTACGGAAACAGACCAACGAAACGATTACCCTAACAGGCCAGACCAAATTATTACGGAAACAGACCAACGAAACGATTACCCTAACAGGCCAGACCAAATTATTACACAAACAGACCAACGAAACGATTACCCTAACAGGCCAGACCAAATTATTACGGAAACAGACCAACGAAACGATTACCCTAACAGGCCAGACCAAATTATTACGGAAACAGACCAACGAAAACGATTACCCTAACAGGCCAGACCAAATTATTACACAAACATACCAACCAAACGATTACCCTAACAAGTCAGACAAAATTATTACGGAAACAGACCAACGAAATGATTACCCTAACAGGCCAGACTAAATTATTACACAAACAGACCAACCAAACGATTACCCACACAGATGGACAAGACCAAACAATTACCCACAAAAAACAGACTAAATGATTACCCAAATAGACCAGACCAAATAATTGCACAAACAGACCAGACCAAAAGATTACGCAAAACAGGCCAGACCAAACGATTAACCACACAGGCCAGACCAAACGAACACCAGCAACTTGAATCTTAAATGGATACATTTACAAAAAATGTCCAAAGTACATCTAAATTTGAAGAGTTGGACCTTAAAGTGAATACATTGTCATTCAACAGTCAGAAAATATGTGATAAGGGTTTGCTTCATTAGGGACACATCATCTCCAACACCCCTTTCCATTACCCTGATGTCTTTTCTGCAGAGGGGCGGTATTTTTTTTTTAAAACGCATCCTATTTTTTCCATTAAAATTCCCTTCAAGTCAATGAGCTTGTTCATTTCCATTGTGATTGGCATAAGGTTTATCACTTCTCCACAGCAATGACCATGTTCCCCTCCCTTTCCCGTTGCTCCTTTGTGTATAGTGTATTTTCACATTTGGACTTTGAGAAGCCACTATGTAGCCGACAGATATTTTGCTGCGTGGTTCAGATTCATAAGCAGATTTGCACATGTTTAATGCGCCATGTTCTGTTTTGCCCTAGAACTACACAGCTGATTCAAATAGTCAACTAATCATCAAGCTTCGATCATTTGAATCAGCTGTGTTAACGTAAAGGGTTAAGGTTTTAAAAAATATATAAAACAGTTTTCACTGGATTTCAACTTGCAACCTTTGGAATCAGAGGCAGATGCTTACACTCATCCACCATCCAGGGGAATCAACGCCCGAGCAAAATGGATACCTACTTGAAGGTAACAGCTCTCACTGTTGTCCCTAGTGGCCAGGTTCCACGTCATCTCCTGACATCCTCAGACATGGATGGATGTTGAACACTGACTAGTATCACTGGTGACCTGGCTGGACAAAAACAGAATATCTGGAATGAATGAATGTTGATGTGGATCATAATACAAGCTTTATAATGACAAGAAGATGCTAAAATATAAAGAACATACATCACATGTTCTTCCAAATTCATGTAATAGTCAACATAATGGAGAAGACTTTCAATCCATGCTGTATTTGATATGGTAAGCATGCTGCTATTATTATTGTTGTGTTTCAAAAGACGAGGCAGATATTACCATGCCAACTGTCTGTGTTGGAGTGAGTAAAGATGCCATAAAAGACAGCCCAGACTCCGACTAGTCTACAATGAGCTGGACGTGAGCCAAAATGTCTTCTCTCCAAACAATGTACATTTCACAAACACACACACACAAACACACGCATGCACAGGCAGGCAGGCAGGCAGGCACACAC
>NC_048586.1:2680000-2702500 GCF_013265735.2 Oncorhynchus mykiss | reverse complement strand
CTGGCATTACATTATATGTTATAAACAGCCGTCAATCACAGACAACCCCCATAAACCTCATTCACCGTAACATACAGAGTCTTACTTAACATAACTTAACCCCACAGCCAAAGGAGCACACAACCCAACCTAAACACCATCCCCTCAGATCATTCCCACAAGCCAAAAAGTCAACTGAGGATTACATTTGAGTGTAAAACCATGTGTGTGTGGTAAAATGTCACTGTTTTAAAATCAAATGTATTTATATAGCCCTTCTTACATCAGCTGATATCTCAAAGTGCTGTACAGAAACCCAGCCTAAAACCCCAAACAGCAAGCAATGCAGGTGTAGAAGCACGGTGGTTTGGAAAAACTCCCTAGAAAGGTCAAAACCTAGGAAGAAACCTAGAGAGGAACCAAACCATCAGGCCCCCTCACAATTCACACCTTTATAACCCCAGACATTAATATTAACATGTTGTGACAGATTGGACCCAGATTGGATACTAGCTACTCAACTGTTCCTAGAGAGCCAGAGTATACAACGTTTTTTTATTCAGCCAAGCCTCAACACAATTGATTCAAACGAATCAACTAATTATGATCTTCAATCATCATCAAGAGCCAGTTGTCTACTAGTTGTGACATCTTTCTGACTCAGGCTTGGGTGGAAGAATAGCAACATCAAAATGGAGTTATGCTTAATATGGCAATCATCATCATGCCATTCAAGCATTACAGTGCCTTGCAAAAGCATTCATCCCCATTGTAATTTAAATGGATTTTCATTTGGATTTCATGTAATGGACATAAACAAAATAGGCCAAATTGGTGAAGTGAAATGAAACAAATAACTTGTTCAATTTTTTTATTTTTTTTAAACAGAAAAGTGGTGTGTTTATTCACCCCTTTTGCTATGAAGCCCCTAAATAAGATCTGGTGCAAATGGTCCAATTAACTTCACAAGTCACATAATTAGTTAGATTGCACACAGGTGGACTTTATTTAAGTGTCACATGATCTCAGTATATATATACACACCTGTTCTGAAAGCACCCAGAGTCTGCAACACCACTAAGCAAGGGGCACCACCAAGCAAGCGGCACCATGAAGACCAAGGAGCTCTCCAAACAGAACAGGGACAAATTTGTGGAGAAGTACAGATCAGGGTTTTGTTATAAAAAAATATCTGAAACTTTTAACATCCCACGGAGCACCATTAAATCCATTATTTAAAAACTGAAAGAATTTGGCACCACAACGAAACTGCCAAGAGTGGGCCGCCCACCAAAACTCACGGACAGGGCAGGGGGGGCATTAATCAGAGAGGCAACGAAGAGACCAAAGATAATCCTGAAGGAGCTGCAAAAGCTCTACAGCGGCGATTGGAGTATCTGTCCATAGGACCACTTTAAGCCGTACACTCCACAGAGTTGGGCTTTACGGAAGAGTGGCCAGAAAAAAGCCATTGCTTAAAGAAAAAAATAAGCAAACATGTTTGGTGTTCGCCGAAAGGCATGTGGGAGACTCCCCAAACATATGGGAGAAGGTACTCTGGTCAGATTGAGCTTTTTGGCCATCAAGGAAAATGCTATGTCTGGCGCAAACCCAACACTTCGAGAACACCATCCCCACAGTGAAGCATGGTGGTGGCAGCATCATGCTGTGGGGATGTTCTTCATCGGCAGGGACTGGGAAACTGGTCAGAATTGAAGATATTATGGATGTGCCTAAAAACAGGGAAATTCTTCAGGGAAACCTGTTTCACTCTTCCAGAGATTTGAGACTGGGATGAAGGTTCACCTTCCAGCAGGACAATGACACAAAGCATCCTGTTAAAGCAACACTCGAGTGGTTTAAGGGTAAACATTTAAATGTCTTGGAATGGCCTAGTAAAAGCCCAGACCTCAATCCAATTGAGAATCTATGGTATGACTTAAATATTGCTGTACAAAAGCAGAACCCATCCAACTTGAAGGAGCTGGAGCAGTTTTGCCTTGAAGAATGGGCTAAATGTGCCAAGCTTATAGAGACAGTTCTGTTTTTTGTGTTATTTCTTGTTTGTTTCACAATAAAAAATATTTGACATCTTCAAAGTGGTAGGCATGTTGTGTAAATCAAATGATACAAACCCCCCCCAAAAAATATATATTTTAACTCCAGGTTTTAAGGCAACAAAATAGGAAAACTGCCTAGGGGGTGAACACTTTCGTAAGCCACAGTAAGTCTTGACCTGGTAGTGCACCCATCTTTTTCTGTCCTCAGTGTAAATTTTTGCCTGGTAACTGATGCTTCTAGAAAGAAAGAGAGAAGGACCAACACATGATTAAGATGAGCTAGATACTATTTTAAAGCAACAAATGATCTAATTGTTACAAAAAATTAATGTATGGGCTACATTTATGATAATAATACATGCATTTGGTTACCTTATCAAGCTTGAAGACAATACACTTATCACTCTAATTGTCTGAGTGCACCACAAACATATTTCCAGGGTGTTGATGCAGCCTCTTCCCAATGAAGCCTCTTCCAACACCATGGATAGGGGAAGGGTATCCATCCATCTGATGTCAAGTCATATTGTTACTTTAGCTGTAGTGCTTACTAACATGCTACAGAACAGTGTAGCTCAAACATGTCATCACCAAAAAATATGTGTAGTAAATAATTAGTTAGCTAGCTAGCTAGCTATCACATTAATTGTGCAAAAATATGATAGCTAATGTTAGCTAGCTAGTTAAGCACTAGCCATTAACTAGCTAGCTAGCCAGTCAGTGGCATTGACAGGTTGAAACTAACATAGCTAGCAACAAAATGTGTTTCACTCTATCCCAAAAAAGATCACATCAAATCAACGTTTATTTGTCACGAACACAGATTTGCAGATGCTTTCGCAGATGCAGCGAAATGCTTGTATTTCTATATACACATAAAATCAACATACTGTAACCCCAGGTTTGCCACAGATTAAAATAAAATCTCAAGAGAATTGTTTGCTAGAAAAAAATATTCTACACATTTGCAAACTTCTGGCATCACTTTGTTGCACATTACTTGGTTTGCAGCAAATTTGCCACAATCTTCCTGGAAGTTAGCAGCAACATATACATTTAGTAAGGGAAAATCAAATGAGGGGTACACACTGTTCCGGAGTTGGACATTGCTGGCACTGGACGAGTAATTTTCTAAGCACACAGTAAATGTTGGCTGCAGTCCAACTCTCTAACTGACAGGCCTTGTCACCCCGGAGATGAGAACAGACTAACAGGGCCTCTCTCTCTCTCTCTGGTGCAGTGAGGCTTATCATCCTATCCTAATACTGACACTACACATCATTACAGACAATAGCATACACCAGCCACTCTTGTGTAGTTATCAAGCCCTGTGTTAGCTCAGTGAACAAACACGCATGATCACACACACAGATGTATGCACACACATCCAGACACACACACACACACACACACACTCACTTCATTTTAGTTCGATGTAGCTGTATCATCCTTGAGCGAGATGGGAAAACTCTTGTCGTGTTTCCCTCTTGGCTTGTCGCGACAGTAATCATCAGACAAAGACCTTGCTCACTGGCCGTGAGGTTTGCACCAGAGGATGCAGTGTGTTTTTACACCTGAGGTAGACTGAAGAGTGGAGTGTGCTTACAACATAATTCATCATATAAAGTGTTTTATTAATTCATTTGATGTTTTAATGGCATTATTATGTGGAGTTATGTAACATTTTATTTTGAATGTTTTCATGTTGAGTTGCATGTCCCAAAATGTCAAAGTATCTAAAGAAACTCAAAGTCGCCCAGGATGGGAATGCCCTACCTGATCACATAAGAAAGGAAGTAGACGGAGGGAAATGTTGTGGTATGGCTATGTTAGATCTCCAAAAGGCATTTGATACAGTGGATCATGAGATTCTGTTAATCAAACTAAGAGCCATGGGCTTTAACAACTTAGCAGCAAAATGGGTTAGCTCTTATCTGCAATGAAGAAAACAGATGGTGGATATGTCTAAACCCAAAATCTTGAACTGCGAGGAACCCCAAAGGGGTGTGCTGGGTCCACTTTTCATTTTTCTATTGTATATAAATGATCTGAAATCTGCCTGTACTTTTTGCCTGTACCTTTTCCTCTATGCAGATGCTTCTGCTCTGTTGGTTTCCCACAAAGACAAAAATGTGGTTGAGAAAGCCCTCAGTGCTGAACTTCTGAATGTCAGTAAAAGGCTACAGGATGTGACAGTAAGCTGTCATCCCCTGGTTTTAAGGCGGTAGTATGTGACATAGTGCTCACAGCAAAATACTCTATTAATTATTGTTGATGTGTACTAGATAACCATTTGACAGGGGAGAGCATGACACAACATGTTAACTCCAAAGTACACCATAAAATTAGGTTTCTGGCAAGAACCTCCAATTATCTGGATAAGAATGCAATGGGGTCATTGGCAGGGACTCTTGTTCAGTGCCACTTTGACTATGCATGCCCTTCTTTGTACAATGGTGCCCCCAAGATAAAACAAAATGTTGCAGACATCTCAGAACAAATTAGTCAGGATTATTCTTAAACTTACAGCACTTACGCATCTTGACCCGTATTGACCCATCTTGAACCATCTTGACCAAAGCCTTAGATGGCTCAAAGTGGAGGAGAGAGTCTCTCAGATTAAATTGTGTTTAGTACATAACGTTGTCTACAGTATGTTCCTCAGGTATCTGTGTAACTACTTTAACTTAGTAAGGGATAACCATAACTACTCCTCTACTAGAAGGAGTCAAACTGACGTTGTTCCTTTTAGATTTCAAAGTGGTACGGGGAAAGAAACATTTTCATTCCTTGGAATAGTCATCCGAATCATTTTTAACTGATAACCTCCATAGGTAGTTTCAGGTTCTCACTGAAAATAATTCTGCTATATAGTAGCATGTCTCAAAAATGAGTGGTAAGAGTATAACATGTGGCTGAGAAGGAAATGCCTGGGATAGCATATGGTCTGCCTTTTGGTGCCTAGTGTGTATCATATTGTGATTGTCTTCTATATATTAGGGATTGATTGTTTTATATATTAAGGGTATGTTAGACAGGGAGATGTACCTGTCCATTGTTGTTGATTAGGAAAGGGAATTGTACTAATTACCTCATGTCATGAAACCAACAACAATTTTGTCTGTCGTTGTGTTGCCACAACAATTGGTGCCTAACCTTGTTGCATTCCCCCTTCCCACTTCAAAAAGACCACAGTGGAAATATGTTTAATTGTGTTATCCTTGTGCCCCGGCTGGAGTGCCCTTATGTACAGTTGAAGTCGGTAGTTTACATACACTTAGGTTGGAGCCATTAACTCGTTTTTCAACCACTCCACACATTTCTTGTTAACAAACTATAATGGAAAGTCGGTTAGGACATCTACTTTGTTCCTGACACATGTCATTTTTCCAACAATTGTTTACAGACTGATTAATTCACTTATAATTCACTGTATCACAATTCCAGTGGGTCAGAAGTTTACATACACTAAATTGACTGTGCCTTTAAACAGCTTGGGAAATTCCAGAAAACTATGTCATGGCTTTAGAAGCTTCTGATAGGCTAATTGATATAATTTGAGTCAATTGGAGGTGTACCTGTGGATGTATTTCAAGGCCTACCTTCAAATTCAGTGCCTCTTAGCTTGACATCATGGGAGAATCAAAAGAAATCAGAAATCAGAAACAAAATTGTAGACCTCTACAACTCTGGTTCATCCTTGGGAGCAATTTCCAAATGCCTGAAGGTACCGTATTCATCTGAACAAACAATAGTACGCAAGTATAAATTCCAGGGGACCATGCAGCTGTCATACCGCTCTGGAAGGAGACACGTTCTGTCTCCTAGAGATGAATGTACTTTGGTGCGAAAAGTGCAAATCAATCACAGAACAACAGCAAAGGACCTTGTGAAGATGCTGGAGGAAACAGGTACAAAGTATATATTTCCACAGTAAAACGAGTCCTATATCGACATAACCTTTAAGGCCGCTCAGCAATAATGACCATCGTTATGTTTGGAGGAAAAAGGTGGAGGCTTGCAAGCCGAAGAACACCATCCCAACCGTGAAGCACGGGGTTGGCAGCATCATATTGTGGGGGTGCTTTGCTGCAGGAGGGACTGGTGCACTTCACAAAATAGATGGCATCATGAGGATGGAAAATGATGTGGATATATTGAAGCAACATCTCAAGACATCAGTCAGGAAGGTAAATCTTGGTCGCAAATGGGTCTTCCAAATGGACAATGACCCCAAGCATTCTTCCAAAGTTGAGGCAAAATGGCTTAAGGACAACAAAGTCAAGGTATTGGAATGGCCATCACAAAGCCCTGACCTCAATCCTATAGAAAATGTGTAGGCAGAACTGAAAAAGCGTGTGCGAGCAAGAAGGCCTACAAACCTGACTCAGTTTCACCAGCTCTGTCACGAGGAATGGGCCAAAATTCACCCAACTTATTGTGGGAAGCTTGTGCAAGGCTACCCGAAACGTTTGACCCAAGTTAAACAATTTAAATGCAATGCTACCATATACTAATTGAGTGTATGTAAACTTCTGACCCACTGGGAATGTGATGAAAGAAATAAACCTGAAATAAATCATTATCTCTATTATTATTCTGACAATTCACATTCTTAAAATTAAGTGGTGATCCTACCTGACAGGGAATTTTTACTATGATTAAATGTCAGAAATTGTGAAAAACTGAGTTTAAATGTACTTGGCTAAGGTGTATGTAAACTTCCGACTTCAAATGTATGTATTTAAAGAATTGTCAAATAAAGTCAATCAATCAATTTGCTTCTAAAGATATTTGATATACACTTCAGCTGTATGACTCTCCTCTCACAGTAAGGAACTCCATCTGGCAATCTTAAAAGGGTGTAATGAACACACACACAATCTCACATACACATGCTGTGACATGCAAAATCTGTACAATCCAAAGCAACCTTACAACACTAGCTTTCCAATATTTTAATAGTTACCAGTTGCACAATAAATGGCAGTCTCGTTCTACATTAGATTAAGCATATTTTTTTGATTGGCGATCTGGCTACTCAATGGCAGATTTGTATTCAATTTAATTTCAGTTTAATTTCTAGCTAATAAGCAAAATGATATTCAATTTATTCAATTTGTTAATTAAAGCTGCTCCAGCTGTGTCTCCTGTGTGCCAGCAGTGACACGGGCCTCAGCCACATCAGTATCAGAGAAGATATTTGATGAAGTATCAGTAAAGAAATACCATTCTTGACAGAGAGAGAGAGAGAATGAAAGTCATTTGAGGCTAAAACATATTTTTTTTTTGTACTAAGCTATGCCAGGTATTTCTGAGACATTTTCATCAAGAACCAATACGACATCAAAATGATTTCAAAAATGACTCTGTGAATAGCCATGAATTGATTAATTCTGTTTTATCAGTTTGTAAAAGTAGCCCATAAAATAAGGGGTAACTGAAATTCCTGGGAATATAATTAACTAGAACCCATTTGTTAATAGGGCTGGAAGGAGACAATAAAGGGGAATACGATGTAAAGACTAAAACACTTCTTTATTTATTTCTATGAGTTAGTATGGACACCTGATTAGACATCCCTGTCAAAGTGTACATGGAACAGTGCAATAAGGGCAACAGACAGTTATTCATGAATGTGTCAACGTCCCCTCTGTCTTTATGTCTTTATGTCTTTATGTCTTTATGTCTTTACATTGTAGTAGGCTGACTGTTGTCAATGTGCATGATTTGCATGTGATCCTTTTCATTCTAGCATGGTGATGCCAAAGAACAATTTCCGTCCTTAGATGGGCAATAAAGTTCTGTTCTATTCTATTCTATTATTTGTTTGACTGAAAAATAGAAATGTATTTTCGTTAGGCTACAGTAAAATACCATGATCACTAAGCACAGTTGGGTTCCATAATTACATAAAACCAGCCAAACAACAGTAAATCATCCCTAACTATAAATGACACCGCAATATGAACGTATTAGGAAACAGTCTCTGGTGTTTGCTTTTATTTAGAAATCAAAGGCACAATCTATACATAACCACAAAGCTGCATCCTCTTAAAACAGACACGCACATGCACACATACACAGACGCACATGCACACATACACAGATGCACATGCACACATACACAGATGCACATGCCTACTCTTCTCTCTCCTAAAATACATTCATGTCTCTTTCACATTAATATATTTCCTATTCTTCCTTGTGTATTGTCTGTGAAGTTAAACTCAGTGTGTGTGTGTGTGTGTGTGTGTGTGTGTGTGTGTGTGTGTGTGTGTGTGTGTGTGTGTGAGTGCATGAGTGTGTGTGAGTGCATGTGTGTTTATGTAAAGGGGGTTCTCTGGAGGGCCTAATTAAACATTCTTAACTGGGGCTTAGAGACAGACGGCTCCAACACGCACACACAAACCTGAACGCCCCTCCAAAACACACATACCTCCATCCCATATACCCGACAGACACCCATACCCTCCCCTGGCCTGGCTTCTGTCTGCCGGTCTACAGAGTGACAATCTGATTAAAAACACCAACAAGAGGGCCCTACGACGGCCGCCCATGACAGGACAAAAGTGATCGCCATGGCGATGGGTAATTACAGCTGTCAACGCGTCCACCGTCCTGCTGGCAGAGGTTTGGTTCAACGCAGCAAAAATGATAGACAAGCTTAGCATGCACATTTGCCAATCGTATGACCCCCTTCTCTCTGCCCCATTTAGCTAACATGCAACATTAACATGGACACACAACAAAGGGCCTGCCACTACCACCTACCACATTCAAGTCTTTTTAATAATTTTTTTGTGTTTTGTGCTACCCTCTCCAACACGCCCCCCCCTCCCCCTCTCTCTCTCCACTTCCTCTCACGTGGACAGCTCACAAGCGAAAGTGTTATTACATGAAACTCCCGCTGTAGCATTAATTGAAGGGAGATATGGTGGGACTGGGACGGCGGGGGGCAGAGCATGTCCATTATCACTCCTGCTTTCAACAGGTTGCATGTTTAGAAACTGCAAATTGCAAAAACTTGCAAGGGCAAAATGTTTGACATTATTTGATCTGCAACCATATGGTGGAAAAAGTCCCCGAGAGGAGGGGTGGAGGAATAAATAAACAAACAAACAAATAAATAAATAAACATGGATGAAAAGCAAAAAAGGGGGGAGGGGATACAAACATTGAAATAAACACAAACAAATCATTGAAATAATTATTAAAGTTGGGTAATTAACATGGGGGTTTGCTTCAGAAGATGATGCTCTTGGCTGGCTCTCTACCTCCTCCTCTGCTTCTCTGCTTCTTCTCCTACCTCCATCCTCACCCATGCCCTTGCGTCCTATCCTATGGCTGACAGGGACGATAGCCATGCTGCAGATGCTACACAGCCCCTTTCTGAAGAGTGGAAGGAAGGACTACAAGTTCACATTGAGAAATACATACACTTTCTGCTAACGCTCTGAAGGTTGATTTCAGTTGGTTGTACTAATTAAGCCCATGTGTGCGTGCAATAGTGCGTGTGTGCATGCCCGCCGTGTAAGTGTGTGCACGCATGAATATGTGCACGGGTGTGTGTGTATATGCGTGTGTGTGTGTCTCCTTATGGTTGTCCTCAGTGGAAATTAATGGGACCTAATGTGACAAATAATGAGACCTAGAAACAAAAGCCCATGAAAATAAAATAATCAATTTAATTAAGAGCAGAAAGTCATGTCGGAATCTTTGATTTGAATTCTTAAAAAATGTACTATTTTAATAAATACTTTGCTTGCCTGGTGTCTGACATTTGATAAACTGTGTTTTTGACCACCTGACTGGCATAAATCATTCTACTCTTATTAAAACCCTGCTAAAGTTATAAAAAATAAACAGCTGTACTAGAACTTCATTCTATTTTCAAACCAAAACACCCGAAGGGAAAAACTAATAATTGTGCAGTAAATGTAATTTTAACAACCGAGGAATTATGAAAACAGCAAATTAAAAGGCTAGCATTCATATCCCTCTAGCTACATTCTCTGAATAACTAGACTGCTCTTTGATACAGCCATGATACCATGTATAAGGATTCCAAACCTTATTTTCTTAACTCCAGGGCTACGTCCCAAACGGCACCCTGTTCACTATTTAGTACACTACTTTTGACCAGGGTCCATAAGTCATACGTAGTGTGCCATTTGGGATGTAGCCCAGAACAAACAGAGACTTCAAGGAGGTCTAGTTTAAGGGTTTAAATTCCCTGGAAGTGGGAGACATTGGGATCTGCCTATTACTGTTATTCTGGGCAAATGGGATCCAGGGAGTCAGATATATGCAACGTCTCAAATGGCACCCTATTCCCTATTTAGTGCTCTTCTTTTGAACAGGGCCCATGCACTATTAAACAAGTATAAAAGTAGTGCACTTTATAGGGAATAACTTTATCTCAAATGGCACCCCATTCCTTATATAGTGCACTTTATGAGGAAAAGGGTGATAATTGGGACATATCCTACTTCTGCTGAGGGAGAAGAGGGAAAAGGCTGTGTAGGCATGGACAGAATTAGCGCTACAGCTGCTATTGCAGCTGATCTTTCAAAGGCAATGGTTCAGAAACATAGAAAAATTTAAAGGAGCTTTTTACTTCCAATTGCTCAATTCAGAGGTTCAGAAACTAAAACAAATGTTATAAGGCTATAAGAAAATAGGTAATTTTGGACAAGAACAATAGGGTTTCCTCCACATAGAAACACAAAGGTTAGACATTTTGTCACAAGAAAACTTAAATAGAAATGAGTGAGCAATAAATCCTTGTTTGAAAATGGTTATTTGTATCTTGTTGTTGCCTTTAATAAGGTTTATATATTACGTGTAAATTCATAGGCCTACTTGCTCTTATTATGGGAATAGAATTGCAAATATCCAACATAAAGGAATATAACAAAAATGTGAATGAATTTAGTGGTTTGTGGCGAGTTGCAATTACATTGCTTGGAGACAATGCTTTGCAGATTAATTCCATTGATAATGTCCCTCATAATTAGTTTCATTTGATCATTAGAATTTTCGTACAAAGTTTGAATTTTGTGACAACCCTGTATATCAGTGTGTCAGATAAATGTCCTATCGGGTTTTCTGTTGGTTAGGGGAGGGAGTCAATCAAAATAACACTTCAGGAAGCCAATAATAAAATATTCATATCAACAGTTAAAGGGGAAATATGTCTTGATATTTGTTCACTATAAGTAAACATTATTCTACACTACCATTAAGAATAATATTCATTTTCACAGTGCAGGAACAATATTAATACACTTAATCTAAAAGCTAAATCTCTATGTACTCATAATGTGATGTTTATGATATGCTTCTAAATATGTTTTAATAAAAAAATATATCTTTTTGAGATTCTATTTAAAGCACTATGGAAATGTAATACATTGTTAGTATTATATATGCTCTATAACAAAGTCAATCATTACCTTTTTTAAAGCATTGTTGGTTTGATTGAATTCATGTTCTTCTCTCCTCGCACAGACGGGCCCCTGTTGCTGCTGTGGGACTCAACCAATTAGGAACAGGCGTGAGGATTAGCGGGGATCCTGAGAGGAAGTTAAAACAAGAGGAAACATTAACAGGAACATAAAAGACAGGAAGCAGGGTTGACTGCCACTCCTCTCCTCCCTGTTACTGCGCCCATTTTTCCTTGGTTAACGGGATTACATAGTCCCTAACTTCTTGTGTGTGTGTGCGTGTGTGTGTTTCTTTTCTTCCCCCCCAAGCAAACGGACAATAAATCCTGAGCCATGGCAGAAAGATCCCGAGAGGCCGGCCATCTTAATTAGCATAACAAGTTAGAAAATCATTACGGCCTTAAAGTGCATGGAGAGAAAACAACATCAGAAGTACACAGGATGTCGGCCAGGAGTTTAAGAGGGCTATTTAATTGAATAAAAATGTTCGGGGAAGGCGGGGACAGGGTGACCTAAAATGTGAGGGCAAGGCTGGGGGAGGGACGAGTCTGAAATTGAGGCCTGACTTCCATAGGAGGGCCTGAGACAATGACAGACGCACACACACAGACACCCACGCACACACTTCCATACACACACACACACACACACACACACACACACACACTCACACACACACACACACACACACACACACACACACACACACACACACACACACACACACATTTTAAACAACATTGTGTCATTGTACACACACATGCGCACAAGCACACATTATTGTCCATGGCCACAAAATATGGAGCCCCCCTGTACATCAACCGCAAGCCTATTGAAACACAGCATACCCAGTGAACTAAAGTCTATGCCAGTCCAGGACTATGATCTGTCGCTTTCCTCTGCCATTCTCGACACCACAGAGTAAGGGTGCAGAAACAGCCGTTTTCTAGCCAACCAGTTTAGCATAACCTCACCCAATTGCCTGCTTTCACTAACCTGTCCTGACAAGTACCCAGATTAACGTAATCTTATATCAGTGCAGAGGAGCAGAAGAGAGCAGATGGACCCCTCGCTTCACCCCCCTCACACACACACACCTCCCATCAGACTTAACCGTGGAGTGCTTAGCGTGCACAATACCTGGGCCCCAGCCAGTTCAATCAGTGTAGTCTCAGCAAATTGCCACAGCTTCACAGGGAATAGAAGACACCATCTTTGTAAAGTATACTGCCAACCTCTCTCGCTCTCGCTCTCACACTCGTTCTCGCTCTCTCTCACACACTCTCTCTCTCTTTCTCACTGAACATTTGAGTTCTGGATCGGGTCAAGTACCCACGGTTCCACAAAAAAAATCAGCTGTCGGGTGAAAGGAAAATATTCCTTCAACTTGTGGGTCGGTTCAAGGTTCAGAACAATTATACTGTGGGTCGAAATGTTCTCTCTGCTGCGGTGCTGCAGCTGTAGCATAAAGCCTTGCAGTCCAAAACTCGCGCACGCAGCAGTGTACTAGAATATTTGACCATTGGCTTTCATACACAACTGAAGCAATTTCTCCAACTGGCACTTAATGGTGATGGGAATTTCGGCTCTTTTTACCGACTCTGATCTTCGACTCGTTTGGTCAGCATAACTCCAATTTTGTTCATTTGAGTCAGTGAGTACCATTAAATGCAGAGTGATAATTAAATATTGAACTGATGATAGCAAAAGGCAGAGTATGGCATTAGTCATGTCAACACCTCTGCTTATCTTAATCGCGGGAAGGCGATAATCGAAGCATAGACTGATTAAAACACTTGGTTTTCTGAGCAACCTTTCAAGTTATTAGGACAGTGGTGTATTTGATCTGTACATGTGCCAGTACCGGTAACGCAAGCCTCCAACTTATGCAGGAGTGAAGTGAGTTTTGAAAAGCTAGTAAGTATGCATCCTAGAAATAGTTTTCACAAACTCAAATGTGTCCATGTAAACAGGATTATTAGGGACATCGTTCCTCATATTAAGAATATTACCGTTTTAAACAAAAGTTTGAATTAATCTGTGTATCCAGAATAAACTTAATATTGTGTTCTCAGTAATGCCAGAGCACGCAGGACCCCCTACCGGCGAACGATGAGCTGAAAACCAGAGAATCATGTTTCTACGAGCCTCTTATTCACATGTCGTTCACCATAAGGGGTTTATTGGAGCTGTCATTTGTGACTGAGACTTGTCAATGTGTGCTTTAAACAATGCATGCTAGGTATACAGATAAGATTATTTCTTGATACGTTTGAAACTAGGTCTAGTTGTGTCTGCAACTGGAGAAGATTGCAAACGACTCTTGGCGGAAGACATTGCTTGAACGCCATGAGGGTGGTAATTTCTAAATTAAAACAATTGGTCTTCTCCTATCAAGGCACAAGGCGAGACCCAGATGCACACACATGAGGCAGATGTTTGGAGTCTTACAATGTTTATTAATCCAAAGGGGTAGGCAAGAGAATCGTCGTGGACAGGCAAAAAGGTCAAAACCAGATCAGAGTCCAGGAGGTAGAGAGTGGCAGACAGGCTCGTGGTCAAAACAGGCAGAAAGGTCAGGCAGGCGGGTACAGGCTTCAGAAACAGGCAAGGGTTAAAACCGGGAGAACAAGAAACAGGAGAATAGCAAAAGGAGTACAGGGAAAACCACGCTTGTTGACTTGACTTAAACATACAAGACAAACTGGCACAGAGAGGCAGGAAACACAGGGATAAATACACTGGGGAAAAAAGTGACACCTGGAAGGAGGTGGAGACAATCACAGGCATAGGTGAAACAGATTAGGGCGTGACATCACCAGCAGGTAACGGTATTTAGTTTCTTTTGCTTACCAAGCAAGGAATTTTTGTATGGAGGTCAACGAAAGAGTGTCGAATTTATTAAACAAAACATGTAATGGCTTATTTTCTACGTGAGGTTAATTTGATCTAATATAATGTTTGTAATGCATAGGCGGTTACGGGTGTACTGATATACAGTGCCTTGCGAAAGTATTCGGCCCCCTTGAACTTTGCGACCTTTTGCCACATTTCAGGCTTCAAACATAAAGATATAAAACTGTATTTTTTTGTGAAGAATCAACAACAAGTGGGACACAATCATGAAGTGGAACGACATTTATTGGATATTTCAAACTTTTTTAACAAATCAAAAACTGAAAAATTGGGCGTGCAAAATTATTCATGTGGCCAAAGAGGCTTTTGGTCATTGTCTGCAAGAAAGGTAGGCTTACTGGTTTGACAGACACAATTATGTTATTCAAATATTTGTTGGTTGTCGTTTAGCTATTTCCTCCAACACTGTCACCATGCACTCCTTAATTAGGACTACCAGCTTTCTGCATCCAACTCAGGCCTCATGTGTTGGGTGGAAAATGTACTTCTGAAATTACCATGCTTAGATTCATAATGACATCTCAAATTGAATTATTTGCAAAGAGCGACAGTTTCGTTGCAAACAAGACACACTGGTTTGGCATTGGAGAAATATGGTACGACGAATATCTTATAATAAGTGGTGGTAGGTGGTCCTATTAATAAAGACATTTGTGATTTTACCATGTGTTAAATATATTGTGTAGCCTACACTGGCTATGGGGTAATAATGTAATTATGGCGCCGGAGAAGAAGGCAGACGTTTTACGTGTCCCCAACCAATTTATTTATTTATTTTTGTGTGTGTTTTTTATAACTTATTTTGTACATAATGTTGCCGCTACCGTCTCTTATGACCAAAAATAACTTCTGATCATCAGGACTGCGATTACTCACCACGGACTGGCAGAATCCGTCTGACGAGCCTGATGCGAACGATATACTGCTCTCTCTTGGGAACAGGCCCAGATCCCGTGATTTACGTGAAGAGGAGGAGGAGAAAAGGGGCTAAAGGGCGGGCTGCCTTCTGAGAATTAGTAGGTCATTGAATAAACCCCTACATCCTTCCATTCTGCTAGCAAACGTGGAATATTTGGAGATAAAATAGATGACCTACGCGCAAGATTAAACTACCAATGGGACATTCAAACCTGTAATATCTTATGCTTCACGGAGTCGTGGCTGAACGACGACACTACCAACATACAGCTGGCTGGTTATACGCTGTACCGGCAGGATAGAACAGCGGCGTCTGGTAAGACAAGGGGAAGTGGACTACGTATTTTTGTAAATAACAGATGGTGCACGATATCTAAGGAAGTCTCGAGCTATTGCTCACCTGAGGTAGAGTATCTCATGATAAGCTGTAGACCACACTATCTACCTAGGGAGTTTTCATCTGTATTTTTATGTATTTTTCATAGCTGTTTACATACCACCACAGTCAGAGGCTGGCACTAACACATCATTGAATGAGCTGTATGAGCTGCAAACAAGAAAACGCTCACCCAGAGGCGGCGATCATAATAGCATGGGACTTTAATACAGGGAAACCTAAATCTGTTTTACCAAATTTGTATCAGTATGTTAAATGTGCAACCAGAGGGGAAAAAACTCTGGACCACCACTAAACTCTGGACCACCACTACACTACAAATATGACCATAATTCTATCCTCCTGATTCCTGCTTACAAGCAAAAATTAAATCAGGAAGCACCAGTGACTAGATCAATAAATGTTTTATTTTTTATTTCACCTTTATTTAACCTGGTAGGCAAGCTGAGAACAAGTTCTCATTTGCAACTGCGAACTGGCCAAGATAAAGCATAGCAATTCGACCCATACAACATAAATATGCATAGCCATACAAGTTACGCATGGAATAAACAAAACATAGTCAATAATACAGTAGAACAAAAGAAAACAAAAGTCTATATACAGTGATTGCAAATGAGGTAAGGGAGTTAAGGCAATAAATAGGCCATGGTGGCGAAGTAATTACAATATAGCAATTAGACACTGGAATGGTAGATCTGCAGAAGATGAATGTGCAAGTAGAGATACTGGTGTGCAAAGGAGCAAGATAAATAAATACAGTATGGGGATGAGGTAGGTAGATAGATGGGCTATGTACAGGTTCAGTGATCTGTGAGCTGCTCTGACAGCTGTCGCTTAAAGCTAGTGAGGGAGATATGAGGCTCCAGCAGAGATTTTTGCAGTTTATTCCAGTCATTGGCAGCAGATAACTGGAAGGAAAGACGACCAAAGGAGGACTTGGATTTGGGGGTGACCAGTGAGCTGAGATAAGGCGGGGCTTTACCTAGCAGAGACTTGTAGGTAACCTGTAGCCAGTGGGTTTGGCGACGAGTATGAAGCGAGGGCCAACCAACGAGAGCGTACAGGTCGCATTGGTGGGTAGTGCATGGAGCTTTGGTGACAAAACGGATGGCACTGTGATAGACTGCATCCAGTTTGTTGAGTAGAGTGTTGGAGGCTATTTTATAGATGGCATCACCGAAGTCGAGAATCCATAGGATGGTCAGTTTTACAAGGGTATGTTTGGCAGCATGAGTGAAGGATGCTTTGTTGAAATAAAGGAAGCCGATTCTAGATTTAATTTTGGATTGGAGATGCTTAATGTGAGTCTGGAAGGACAGTTTACAGTCTAACCAGACACCTAGGTATATGTAGTTGTCTAAGTCAGAGACGTCCAGAGTAGTGATGCTGGGACGGGTGGGCAGGTGCGGGCAGTGATCGGTTGAATAGCATGCATTTAGTTTTACTTGAATTTAAGTGCAGTTGGAGGCCACGGAAGGAGAGTTGTATGGCATTGAGGCTCGTCTGGAAGATAGTTAACACAGTGTCCAAAGAGGGGCCAGAAGTATAAAGAATGGTGTCGTCTGCGTAGAGGTGGATCAGAGAATCACCAGCAGCAACAGCAACATCATTGATGTATACAGATTAAGCAGATGCTAAGCTACAGGACTGTTTTTCTAGCACAGACTGGAATATGTTCTGGGATTCCTCCGATGGCATTGAGGAGTACACCACGTTAGTCAATGGCTTCATCAATAAGTGCATCGATGACGTCGTCCCCACAGTGACTGTACGTACATACCAGAAGCCATGGATTTCAGGCAGCATCCGCACTGAGCTAAACGCTAGAGTTGGCCCTTTCCAGGAGCAGGACTCTAACCCGGAAGCTTACACTAAATCCCGCTATGCCCACTGACGAATCATCAAAAGGTCAAAGCAGGTCTTGCAAACCATTACAGACTACAAAGGGAAGCCCAGCCGAGAGCTGCCCAGTGACACGAGCCTACCAGACAAGCTAAACTACTTCTATGCTCGCTTCGAGGCAAATGGCACTGAAACATGCATGACAGCACCAGCTGTTCCAGAAAACTTTTGTGATCACGCTCTCTGCAGCCGATGTGAGTAAGACCTTTAAACAGGTCAACATTCACAAGGCCGCAGGGCCAGACGGATTACCAGGACGTGTACTGCGAGCATGCACTGACCAACTGGCAAGTGTTTTCACTGACATTTTCAACCTCTCCCTGTCCGAGTCTGTAATACCAACATGTTTTAAGCAGACCACCATAGTGCCTGTGCCCAAGAACACTAAGGTAACCTGCCTAAATGACTACCGACCCATAGCACTCACGTCTGTAGCCATGAAGTGCTTTGAAAGGCTGGTCATGGCTCACATGAACATCATTATCCCAGAAACCCTAGACACACTCCAATTTGCATACCACCCCAACAGATCCACAGATGATGCAATCTCTATTGCACTCCACACTGCCCGGTCCCACCTACGTGAGAATGCTATTCATTGACTACAGCTCAGAGTTCAACACCATAGTGCCCTCAAAACTCATCAAAAAGCTAAGGACCTTGGGACTAAACACCTCCCTCTGCAACTGGATCCTGGACTTCCTGACGGGCCTCCCCCAGGTGGTGAGGGTAGGTAACAACACATCTGCCTCGCTGATCCTCAACACAGGGTCCTTTCAGGGGTGCGTGCTCAGTCCCCTCCTGTACTCCCTGTTCACTCATGACTGTACGGCCAGGCACGCCTCGAACACATCATTAAGTTTGCCGATGACACAACAGTGGTATGCCTGATCACCCACAACTACGAGACACCCTATAGGGAGGAGGTCAGAGACCTGGCCGTGTGGTATCAGAACAACAACCTCTCCCTCAACGTGATCAAGATGAAGGAGATGATTGTGGACTACAGGAAAAGGAGGACCGAGCCCCCCATTCTCATTGACGGGGCTGCAGTGGAGCAGGTTGAGAGCTTCAAGTTTCTTGTTGTCCACATCACCAACAAACAAACATGGCCCAAGCACACCAAGACAGTTGTGAAAAGGACATGACAAAACCTATTCCCCCTCAGGAGACTGAAAAGGTTTGGCATGGGTCCTCAGATCCTCAAAAGGTTCTACAGCTGCACCATCAAGGGCATGGTTGCATCACTGCCTGTCTTGGCAACAGCACTGCCTCCGCAAGGCACTAAAGAGGGTAGTGTTTACAGCCCAGTACATCACTGGGGAAAAGCTCCCTGCTATCCAGGACCAGGTGGTGTTAGAGAAAGCTCCCTGCTATCTATACCAGGTGGTTTCAGAGAAAGGCCCTACAAATTGTCAAAGACTCCAGCCACCCTAGTCATGGACTGTTCTCTCTGATACCACATGGCAAGCGGTACTGTTGTGTCAAGTCTAGGTCCAAGAGGCTTCTAAACAACTTCTACCCCCAAGCCATAAGACTCCTGAACACCTAGTCAAATGGCTACCCAGACTATTTGCATTACCCCCCCCCCTCCCCCTTTTACACTGCTACTACACTCAGTTGTTTTCATCTATGCATAGTCACTTTAATAACTCTACCCACATGTACATATTACCTTGACTAACCGGTGCCCCACACACATTGACTCTGTACCAGCACCCCCCTGTATATATTCTCGCTCTAATTACTTGTTACTTTTATTTCTTATTCTTATCCATATTAAGAATAATACGGATAAGTAAGTAAGCATTTCACTGTAAGGTCTACCTGTTGTATTTGGCGCATGTGACTAATTCAATTTGATTTGATTTGGGCAGCTAAGAGGCTACTTACTAATAGGCTAATTATGCTCTGACCCGCCGACTAGCTACTAGCTCAGTAACTAATTGGCCGGATGCCAAACCATCATTCAGATCATTCAAACAGGCCTAGTGCTAAACTTGTCTCGGTGAAGTGAACTTATGTTGTTGCTCACCAGTGCACTCTGATGACGAAACAATTAACAATTTAGTCTAACAACATTTCTGAAGGCAGCAAATTTCTCCCACTGTCAACACATTGAAATGAATAGATTATGGTTACGGGAGACGCATTCGTTTGTAATGGGGGTCTCAGAGCCATGTAGCTATGTCACAATTGGACTCCGGACTATTTTTTTATTTATTTTTTATTTCACCTTTACCTTTCACCTTGTTCTCTACTAGCTGGGCTAGTTGAGAACAAGTTCTCATTTGCAACTGCGACTTGGCCAAGATAAAGCGTAGCAGTTCGACACATACAACAACACAGAGTTATACATGGAATAAACAAAACATACAGTCAATAATACAGTAGAACAAAAGAAAACAAAAAGTCTATATACAGTGAGTGCAAATGAGGTAAGTTAAGGAAATAAATAGGCCATGGTGGCGAAGTAATTACAATATAGCAATTAAACACTGCAATGGTAGATGTGCTGTGACCTCTTAGTATATGTGGACAAAGCTCTATTCATTTGAATGTGTTGACGACAGTTAGAGAAATTGCTTGAGCTGCACTAAGAATTAGAGAAGTATGAATGCCAACGAATTCCAGAACACTGCTGGTACACCTACACCTTTGGTACTCTGGTACCCTTTAGGCAGCCCACTCTACATCAAATCCTTAGGCAGCCCACCCTACCTGGTTAAATAAAGGTAAAATAAATAAATAAAATAAATGTAGCGTTGGGTTGCCTAGCAACCGTGGTAAACAAACACACAGTGCTCATGCCTCTTCCATGCACACAGACTTGAAATTCGCTAGCCTGGCTGATTTCAATGTGGGTTTTCATTACATTGATGATTCACTTTCTTTTCCTTATAAATATCCACACTCACACTCACAATTCCTGCATTCCTACATTTTGTTATCTGATGTTTTCAGGGGGGACCCCGGGTGCGGCTTTAAAAAACGGACCTGTGCAAGAATCTACTGAGCATAGCTACCATTACTAGCAGAATGCCAGTGCCTTTTTCTCTAACAACCCACTAAGCTCTATCCTCTACAGAGATTATTACTGATACATCAAAACTGTGTTTATGTGTTGTGTGCATGTGTGAGACTATATACAAGCGTGTGCCACCACATCGTATTGACAGAAGGATATAGGATATGCAGAAACATACAAAATGACTACTCCTTTATCAAATACATCCAATAAATAGTACTAAAAGCCCCCCAAAACCACCAGGCTCCAGACTGAGTAATTGAATGGGGGATTTCTAGGTAACACTTGTCATCTGCTTTGTGGATAGGGGAGCTGTGTGGAGCTTGTCTTTTTACAGTATCTCTGGTAAACCTCGACAACTTCGCTAAACTGAGCAGATGGCGAAGCTAATTAACGCTGCTCTGTCTGTAAGTTTGTTTATAAAGAGAGAAGGGGCTTCCAGACATCTTGACACATTTTATTAACATATCATACCTTAATGCTATGCCTCCTGATACCCAGCGGGCTCTTTAGCGAAACACACACACATGCAGACACACAGGAACACACAGATGTGGGTAGTGTGTGTGTGGCTGTGTGTGTGTGCACACTGTGCACACCATGGAAACATTAAAAGGCATCCATGCAGAACGAAACACCCTGTATGTACACTCATGAATATGCACGATTAGCGGGGTACAGTGTGTGTGGGTGGTTGTGCGTCTGTGTGTACCTGTAATTGTGGATGAATATCACATACGAGGCTGTGTGTTTGTGTTTGCATCTACATGAGTGAGTGCTCTCAAGTGTGCACATTTAATTTTTTGTGTGTGTGTGTGTGCACATAGTGTGTGTGTGCCATGTCCCCATGCCTCTCTGTCTCTGTCGTCCCATATTAGATTCACCCCCTGTAGCTCTGACAGCTTTCACTATTGTCTGGCGGGACACACACGATGATGTCACAAACAGATAGGGACACTCCTCTCCCCGAGGTGCCCAAGGTATTCTGGGGTGGTGGAGAGGGAGAAACAGACACAGAGAAGGAAAGTGAGAGAGTGATAGAGAAGGAGAGAGATGGGGTGGCAGAGTACTCTGGTACATGTGTGTCATTCAGGACTCCTGCGGAGATCCTCTTTACATATGATAAATACAATGGGAGCACTGGGAATGGGCCCAGGCTGATACACTGAGGGAGTAGAGGTTGTTGTAAAGGGCCTTGAAGAGGCTCCGCCCCCAAACATAAGTGCTGAAAGAAGTGATACTGTGGGCGGTACAAATCCTGCAGCTCCTCTGGTTTTTAAACGGTTAATAAAAGTAGGTAGAAAAGGGTGATTTTTCATGAAAAATAGTGTGTCTTGCTTCAGCTGGTCAAACGTATTTTTAATGTTAGTGGAAGAAGTACAAAAAAAACGAGGCGAGTGTTGAAGATTTTAGGCCACTGTAAGGCCCAGACTACAAAGATAAGAAAAACAGCCTGAATCAAATGTGAGTAATCTAGTCCCTATTCCATTAACTGTTTTGAGGCAGGTTCCTTAGACAGGGAATCCCTGTTAAAATGAGGATGGGACTATCGAACATGCACTGAGTGTACAAAACATTAGGAACACCTTCCTAATATTAAGTTGCACCCCCTTTTGCCCTCAGAACAGCCTCAATTCGTTGGGACATGGACTCTACAAGGTGTCGAAAGCGTTCCACAGAGATGCTGGCCCACGTTGACTCCAATGCTTCCTACAGTTGTGTCAACTTGGCTGGATGTCCTTTGGGCAGTGGACCATTCTTGATACACCGAGGAAACTGTTGAGCGTGAAAAACACAGCAGCTTGACAAACTCAAACCGGTGATCCTGGCCCCTACTACCATACCCTG